>NC_031773.1:8508321-8808321 GCF_001522545.3 Parus major
TTCCCTTCCCTTCCCTTCCCTTCCCTTCCCTTCCCTATATAACCCCAGGAAAAATGTCCATTTTCATGGGTCATCTATTTCTAGGACTGGTCTGGCAAAGCAGTAATAGGACAGTATAGTGCTTGCTTTATGAAGTAATTAATGAATTCTGTCATTAATCAGCTTTTCGTGCTGGCATTAGCTTTTGGGGCATCTCTGGTATTTCTGGTATAGATATTTTAGGGGTATATAGAAAAGGAACATTTTATATCTTTCAAGTCAGATGTGCTTCTTGGTCTTGTAATTTCTTTTTTGTAATTTACCAGATGACATCAGATTTAAACTCATGTTGAGACTTCGTACTATGCTGAAGCATAGAAGAGTATTTAAATCCTTTGATATTCAGTTCAAAATGAGGTTTTAGTTAAGTTTCTTGTTTAGAACATTGCAAACAACCTGTGAAAATGTCCTCAGAGGAATGACTGCATGGGGAGGACCTGACAATAATTGCAAGTTTCTCTTTCACTGTATTTTTATGCATTTAAACATGCAAAATATGACCCTAAAGCATCTTCATTTTAGATAAAAATTCTAGCTAGGAATTTATGATTTTTTTTTTAGTAACAGGAGTAAAGGAAGCAAAATCAGATCCTGCAGCAGGTGCCATATGAATGTGATTAGATTAAATAAGGGATTTGCCATACTGGCTGGCCAGCCTCTCTTCATATAAACACTTCCATTTGTCCATATCACTGTCAGTGGTGAGAGAGAAGCAGAGTCTGCTTTTCAGTCTTAGAAAAGCCATGATCACAGTATTCAGGAGCAATAGAAGCACCATTGACCATGAGAAATTTAATGTCTAGGAAATCAGATAGCAGGAAAAGAAGCCTATGGGACAATGACTTTTGTAAATGCTTTTGTATGACTCTTTTCAGTATATATGCTTTTGTATATAACTCATTTATTACCTTTTATAATTTTAGTCACAAAAGCAGATTTAGGTATTATTAAAGTGTGTGTAGACACTTTTTTTCCATATCACACCTAACTCTTCAAACACTTAAATGGGATTAAAATTAGGAATTGATAATTTGCAAATTGTAATTTATCCTTATGGAAGATTAAACAATTCAAGAGAAGTGAGTACAAATGATAAGTTATAGTCAGAGTTTTTGATTTGTGGGGGAAGAGTATGTAAGGGTAGATAGAGTTGAACTGTATCTATTGTGAAACCTATAGTCCTGTGAAATCTGTAATCCTTAAGGATGCCATATCTGAAAAAATAAGTAACCCTTAAAATGGAAATGATTCAGCCCCCACAAAATACTGGATTTCAAAATCTTTTCTCATGGGTGATCCCACAGAAATTACTCACCAATGTACCTTCTCACCAGCTGTAAATAGAGAGAAGCATCTTGGACAGAGTGAAACAAAATGGTGTGTAACTTCTTTGAGGATATTTGCCCTAAAATTTTGGATGTAGGAGTTTTGAGTTTGGAGGTGCTTATAGCAACTTTGGAAGCCACTTTGAAAAGAAAACAGTTCCACAACAATATAAATTCAGTTTAAGAAACTAAAACATTTTTGAATTAGTTTATGTATTAAGCTGTTGAATCATATTTGGACTATTAAATCTTTGTTATGTCAATTTAATGTTAGTCTTTCAAGCTGGTATTAATATTAAAAAAAAAATAAATTAAAGTCTTTCAAACTTCTAGAGTTCTGTTAGCATTGTTTTCTGGAAAGTTAGTCCTCTTGCACCTTGTCTGCATACACTGTGAAGTGAAAAATTGACCTCTGCTAGAGCCTGTTCACTTGCTCTCTGTTTAATCAGTTATACCTGTATGACAGGAATGCAAAGTAGATGCCAAGTGCTGCCAAAGCAGTGAATTTTTCCAAATATACTTCCATTTATTACACGGCATAAAGCAGTAAAGTGTCTGGTCTATTAAATTTTGCTCACTGCTTTTATTTTTCTCTACATCTTTTACTCATGAGTTCTTGTATCTGCTTGCTGGAAACACTGGTTACTCCACAGAATGTCTTGTTCTATACTGCATATTTTGATCTTGCATGGGACATTCATTTAGCTTTCATCATTCAGGAGCTTTCAGAATATTTACCTGATTAAAGTTTACAATATATAATTATTGATATTTGCAAGAGAAGAGATTTAAGAAAACATTATTTTTAAAGTTGAAATTAATAGGCTCATCTCTCATCCTTGCATCAAGAAAGAGGATTTACTACAAGAGAATCTCTAAGTTATTAATATGTTGTAATCCACTGAGCAACTCAAATGTCTAGACCATGATAGTTCCAGGCTCTTGGAATTTCTGTGAGTGATCTGCAGTATGTGAAAATGGAAGTGTTGGGGGGTTTTGTTTGGTTTATTTATTTTATTTTTATTTTAAGAAATATTTTAACACAAAATAGATCATGAGCTCTGGAACAGTTCCTTATATAACTTATATGTAAGGACCTAGTCAGTCTTGCAATCCATAAATCATCATAAACCTTTCTAAAATACAAAACAAAAAAAAAATCACTCTTTAGGAGATTTTAATTTTCTGCATATCTGTAAACAAATAAGCCAAAACTGGTGGGGTTTTGATTCCTTTTTTTTTTTTTTTTCCCTGTGTATTTTGGTGTGTGGCCCTGTAATAATGTGCTGCAAACACATATGATGATGGCTCAACTATTTCTGAGCCAACATGTCCAAATTTGTATCAGAAATATCTACTTCAGAAACACATATCCTAGATAAGACTTTTTTTATATGATGGTTGTTTTCCTCAGCTGTATGGATTCAGAAATATGCATGTTATACATGTCACAATGGAACTCACCACTTAAAATCACTAGATAAATTGTATTCAAATAAAACTCAGATTTTCACCTAGTCCAACCTTTTGCTTAAAGCAGGATCAGCCTTGAAATCGGAACAGGCTATTAAAGGCTTTATCCAGTCTGTCTGGAACCCCTTCAAACATACACAACCTTTCTGGGCAATCTGTGCCACTCCCTGGCAGTCTTGAGGAAAAAATTTCTCCCTACATCCATTCTGAACCTCTCCCATGACAACTTAACACACCTCATGTCTCACCAGGCCTTGCTGTGACGAGCCTGGAAGCATCTTCCCAAAAATCTCCCTATAGCTATTGGGGGATTGCTGTTTGCTTCCCCAGGAGCAGCCTCTGCTGCAGATGGAACAAGCCCTGGCCCTCAGCTGCTTCTCACTGGTCAGAACTGATTTGCTTGTAGACCCTACTGAAAGGAAGCCAGAAGATTTCTCAACAGTGTATTAGTGAGTACATAGGTGATGAAATTTATCAGATTCCATGAATAGAAACGAGTGGGGATCTTGGTGCAGCGTGAAGAAAGAAAGGCTGTAAGTGTTTGAGGTACAGTAGAATTCAGGTTTGGCTTCCCATGCAGGATCACAGAAACACAGATCCGTTTAGGTCGGAAAAGACCTCTGAGCTCATTGAAACCAACTGTTATCTCATCACTGCCAAGTTCTCCACTAACCCGTGTCCCCAGCTGCCACATCTACAGCCTTTTAAATAATTACCAGAGATAGTGACTCATCCACTTCCCTGAACAACCTGTTCCAGTGCTTGACAAGCCTTTTGCTGAAAAAAAAAAAAAAAAGTAGTATCCCTGGAATAACTTGAGGCCATTTCCTCTTGTTCTGGCGCTTCTTAGGGGAGGAAGAATCAACCCACCTTCCTACAACTTCTTTTCTTGTTGTTGTGCTACCTGTAGAGGAAGTATGGTTCATAAAGTTCAGCAAAAATTTGCAAATTTTTCTGTAAAATATCCCCACCAAAGCACAGATCTCTAGCCTTTAAAAAACTATTGATATTAATAATGAAAGATGTGTTTATATGATTGAAGTATTTTGAAGGAAAGTTAATAGCTTTATGAACTTTCACTTAAAAATTTAAGTTGTATTTTTGCCTGTTCATTTTGATAAAAGTGCTGTCAACTCTAGCTTATTAATTTTCTGTATTACTGTTTTGAAAATATTTTCAGAACAGCTGTTGCATAGTCTTCTATAGTCTTTACCTGTTTTTTTCTGATTTTGTTTGGTTTTTTGCCTTAGATTCCTTCATAATTTTTTTTTAACAAAAACAGCAAATCCTCTGCTTAGAGATCTGCCAGAAGAGTCTCTTTAGAACTAATTATATCTGTCTTTGAAATCTGGCTTCTACTGCCCAAAAGTAGTTTTTTACTGAAAGATAATAGTCTAAGCAAAATGCTCCATTTCTTTTTACTGCATACAAGTAACACGATGTGACATTTCTGCATTGTATTATTATCAAGCTCTGAAAACTTACTAAATCATGTTCTGAGTGATCAATGGATTTATCCTTTGCAAACTAAAGTGCTCATCATTCATGGCACTCCTTCTTTGTTCTGGTGGAATAGAGGACAGTTCCAATACATCTTGTCAGGTCCTCATTTTCTTTATTTCTTTGAACATGAACTTTAATTTTCCATAAGAAATTGGATAAGTAGGCATTAGGTAACAGCCAGATATATTTGTGTTTTGTTTTTTTCTTTTCTCAGAAATAAAGATAATCTTTCTTGAGGCAGAGTACAGTCAACCACAGCTATTCCATTTGTTCAGAGTGTCTTCAATACAACTCTTTCATTCTGGGAAGTACCTAAAACTGAAAATAGCAGAAATTAAATTTCCATCATAGGGAATGGAGAAAACAATCAGATTTTGGACTCAGTCCACACTGTAAATAGTTCAAGTCAGTGTATTTCTGTCAATTCCTAACACAAACAACAATGGTAAAGTGGTTGCTGCACTCACTTGCTGAAAACCACTTGCAAATTTACTTAGAGACTGGAATTTAGAAGAGATGATGATGGGAAGAGGCAAAATTTTGATTCCTCACTCTGATCCATGGATAACCTTATCCTTTTGGATTTAGAGAAGCAACTTCAGAAAATATTTGGTGTAATAGTTAGCTCCAAAGAAACAGTCTAATGCTCAAGTATTAATGTATAGCAGTTTATGTGCTCTTAATGTATGGCAGCTTACGTGTTATAAATTATGGAAGTGGTACTCCCCAGTTTTTTAAAACCTAAACATAAACTGCACTTGGTTTTGTTCATAATTTAACAGCACAGAACTGTAAGGAGATATGAGCATGTTGTTGGAAAAATAAGGAAAATCCACACTGGTACAAAAGCCAAATGAAACAATATAAAATGAAAAATATATAGAAAAAAGCAGACAGAATAGCTGTGTCTAATTCTGGAACAAAGTATTTAGTGTCAAAAAATAATTGGTTTATAAGGATTTATATTAGGGAGTGTGTAAGTAGGCAACATACCCTGAGAATCATAAGTTTGTGTTATTTTGTTTGCAGTACTATGGTTTCAGGATTTGGGGTTTTTTATATGATGAAGTGAAATAAAAATATTTCCCAGTGTTGGTATAAAACACAAATATATGTGAATTTCTGTTGTTCACTTGAAATGATGAGGTATCCTTCAGATCTGAGGATACATTCTGTAAAAGATGAAAGGAAGAAAAAGCTCACAGTTGCATTTAAAACAGCTCATAATACTGTAAGTTGCCACAAAATAATAATAAAACCCAAACAAACAAAGAAAACCAAACAAAAAACCCATACAACCCTTTTTTACCCTATTATCTTTTCCACATTATTTCCTTTGTTTCTCCCTCTCAAGCTTTGTTCTCCTGTCATTAGTGCTGAGATATTTAAATAAAAACAAATAAAAATAATAGAATTATTATTCTATAATACAGAAATAACTATTTCTGGATTTTATAAGGCTGGTAGAAAGAGCTCATGTCTTAAAAGTTCCTTCCTGTGCACCATTTGCAATCAGAAACAGGCTAATTTTTCATTTTAATACTAGCATAAGTGCTGTCTTTCATAAATGTACATGTTTATCAAAAGAAGTGGAATTCTGGTAAACTGAGCTGTTTAGTGACTGTGTCTGGACAGGACTTTTTCAGTCGATGTAGAGCTGTTCAGTGCACTCTGTGTGGAATTTAACAGCACTGCTTCCTCAAGTAGACACCTGTACTGGGTGAGATGAATAGTGCTTTGCATTTTATTGGCTGCATTGACCAGGGGCTTGGTTCAGCTGCCTGAACAGTGACAGCCAGTACCAGGTGTCTGGGGGTGTTTTCCCCACCTTCTGGCTGACCATCCATGCAGATGTCTCAGGGTGTGTCTGTTGGCACTGGTTTAACAATGATGGTCCTCTGCTGATGGCTGTGTTAGGCAACCAAGATCTAGGTCTTCATTCACTGTAGTAGAAATCTAAATAGCAGTTTGAGATATAGACACCTGCTTTGTTCTGCCTGCAGTTAAGTGAGATAAGTGCAATTGTTGTAATTCTTTGCATGTATCAAGCTGGTTTTGTTCAGCAGCAAAGCATTATGCACACAAAATTGTGTTTCTGTTTATTCAGTTAGCTCAGGTCCTGCAAAGGAAGAACTAAAGTGCAGACCACCAGAGGTAAACTATATTTTATGTAAGTTTGAATTAAAATTAGTAGCAATTAGTCTTGCTTTTACATTTAATTCATGTTTGACGTAGGAATTGCCATCCGCATTACAGTAAAAATGCACAATATCAGTCATAGCTCAGCATTCCATCATTTGAGATTTGTGTGTAGAATGCTGAAGGCAGAAAATACTTCCTACATAGATTACAAAGCCAAATTTGCAATATCCATTGTTTGAGAAGAGGTGGTCACTGAACACAGATACAGAGACAACTTCTCTGTCACGAGTGGCTCGGAGAACCAAATCCACTGGTGGGCAGATTGCAGATCCTGGGGCTTCACTATGGCCCACCATGCTGGCCTTGCTGTGCAGAAGCCTTTGAGGATTAGAGAGGTATTTCTAGACTGGAAATGCAACAATTTTAGTTCACATGCATTATGAACAGTGTTTTTCATCTGCAGAGTGATATTTCCATTTTAGTGATGACCTTGGTACTCTGAATTCAGTATTCTGTTCCTAATTCTGTCCTAATATTGATATGTTTGGTTAATTCTTTTTTCTAAATGGAATTATTGGACAGAAAAATCAGTACTTTTACTTACTGTAAATAAAAATTAATTATATATTCATATATTTTTATTTATGGATGTAATATATTTTTAGATTGAAATTAGCTCTTTTTTTTTTTTTTTCTAGACATTTCAAAATGTGGTAGTAGATCTTAATAAATCCTAGTCAGACTACTAACAAAGTAATATTTTATGAATGAATTCATATCTTTTCCAATCTGCAAGATTTTTGATAATAATTAATCATTAATGATGCAAGAAAAACTCGCAGAGGTTCTAAAAAAATAAAAATATTTTGGATAATTAAATATCACCTTTAATTTTCAATTTATTTAGGTATTTATCTGATTCTTTTTTCTTTTAGAAAATATTAAATCAGTAAATAATTTTCCTGTCTGAAATAGATGACTTGGCGGTAAAGTCCAAGAGATCTCATGATTAGTTATAGATCCCATGCTTAAGTCATCCCTAGTGGTGAGAAATTGACTGAAGTTTTTTTTTTGATAAAGTATTTTTTCAGCAAACTGGAAGTTAATAATCTAATGTTAGATGATGAGGTTGATTTCAGTTGTCATAATTGTAGATTCAGCATAAATAAACCATCTCATACAAACTGTCTTTGAAAATGTGTACATATATCTGTGTAGCAAGTTCCATCAGATTGCTTATTTTTTCTTCTCATATAAAATCATTGGCATATTAATTACGTCTAGTGGTAGCCAATGTCTGATTATATTAGCAGTTTCTCACATCTTGTGATGCTATTACTCAAGTATCCTTCAAAATTTGTATACATGAATAATTTTGAAAAGCAGAAGGTCTTATTCCATGAACTTGCAAATGTTCAAGTCCAATCCCAAAACATAGACTTTCAGTGCTCCTAGTTAAGAATTAATTTAGAATAAATATGAGACATAAATAGTCCTAGCCGTTAATGAGATCTTGTTATGCTCTTGAAGATAGTATGAAGGGAAGGGATGGTTTTAGGTATGACAAAAGTAGACAGTAGCTTCAAGTATAAAAAGGTGTTGGTGTTCTGCAAGAGAGAAGATTTCTACTCCAAGAGGAGTGTCTGGAGTGCTAAGCCTGGCCCAGAGGCTGCCACGTCACATCACTTACAAATCCAAGTCCCCTGGCTCAGTCACAAGCAGAAGGGTCTCACTGCTGGGGTGTCCAGCCCTGTTTTTCCCCCCAGTGTTCAGAAGACAAAACTATGAACAAAATGCAGAGTGAGGTGTTTGGGGTCCAGAGAGGGTTGCTCAGTCATGGCACCCAAAAACTTACAGGGGAGGATGACAGACAGGGAAACAGCTCTGCTGTGACAATGCACTGAAGAGTTACCCTTGCTCCTGGGATCCAGGGAAGTCTTGTCCCTTCAAAAGTGGCTCTAAATGCACCATATGCTCATGAAAAGTCAACTAGAACTGTTCTGGAGTATTAATAGTGATTTTATACATATAAAATTTAAAATGTGGACTATTGGATGTATTCTTTAAATAGTGATTATAAGTTTTTTATTTCTTGGGGAAAGGATAAGGAGCTAATTACACTTTTATAATGCAACTGCAAGGAAGAAAAATGGAATATGAGCTTGTCTCAGCAATGTAACAGAAGGAAAAAAACCCCAAAATATATATTGCTATTTTGAAGTAGCACAGGTTCCTGTGCTTAATGTTTCACTGTCCAAAGCTGAGATAATTTCCAAGCTTTCCTTGAGTATTGTAAATTATTAATTTAAATGCAAAGCTTTTACCATTAAATTTTATACATATAAATCAACAGCAAGAGGACACGTTGGCTGCAGGATCCAGCTCCCACAAATGTATTTCAAAGGGGTGTCCAGGTCCTTTTCCTTACCATTGTCCTGGAAGCACAATTTTAGTTTACCCTTGATGAGATGTTTTACTGGGTGATCACACAGAATATTAAAAAAATTTTATGAGTAAGAATTTAATTTGGGTTTTGAAGATATTCAGCAGTTCATTTAGGGATTCAGGATCATAAGTCAGTGTCAGTCTCTGATGCTTACTTGTGATTCACAAACATCTGACACCATATGAATATATGGTCTTCTGATTTTGACTATTTCATTCAAAACCCATAGTGATTTAAATAATAAACCACTCTACAGCAATCATGACATCCTGAAATAACAATTCATGCTAAATTAAGCAAAGAAAAGTGGCAACAGCTGACAAATGTCTCTTTTAGGAAGACTGGAGTTGTGTTGTTCTTTTAGTGCTGATTTTCAGTTTATTTCCCTTTCTTTAAAGTGCAGTTAATATTTTTAAGATATGAGTGTGGTCAATTATATCACTTCCTGTCAATTTAGTGAAAATATTTTTTTCTAGTAATAACAAGCTAGCTAGTTAGTTGTTCTAAATCCCTTCAAATTTATAAGATCATTGTGTATCTATTACAATATTAACATTTACCTGAGTTTTTCTGTGATTCCTAATGATAAAATATCCAGGACCTCTGGAGCACACTCACTTTATAAACTTCAGTTAGTTTTCAAAAAATGAACAAAAACCCTAAACTGGTCATTTAGATTACAAATAATTACTTTTCTATTCTGTTTTTAAATATATATTTCCTTTCGTCTATTACTTTAAGAGTAATAAAACTGTTTTTGTGAAATCAGTGAACTTTATCATTATTTTTCTCTTAATAGAACTATTTTTTATGAAAGTAGATGGTAGTTGCAGATACCTCCAAAAAGAGAGTATTCCTCTATTTACAGAATTAGAATAAAATTAAATTGGAGACTATTGTGCATCAAAATACTGAGCAAATTGCAGTCTTTGAAAAGAATTGAGAGGACAAAGGAATAGCAGTCCAAGAATTCTGTGATTTATTTTGTATCCAAGAACAACTCTGTGTGCATTGTTGAGTACTTACTACATTGTAGAAAAGTCTTAGGAGGACATTTGTAACCTACTTGAAGGTATCATTCTTATCTACTCTCCATAAAGAGAAAAACCTGGTAATGCATTATTAAAAACATATGCTGTAAAAGAGATTGTTCTGTGCTCTCTTTCATCAATGATCTCAATAGGAGAAAAGAAAGACAATGCTGTATTAGACTTATTTCTGAATTAAAATATTTAAGCCAGAGAGGATTGTTATAAAGACACAAAACTAACCTCCAACACAGTCTAAATAACCCATTCCCTCTGGTAATTCTTTGTAGCAATTAATTAATTAGCAATGAGGGAAATAAATTTTAAGCACAACTGTAATTAAAATGGTCTCCAGTTTTCCACCTCATCTGTCCAGTTGAAGGAATAAAAGAAGATCTGATAAAGCTCTGGTTTTGGGGTTTTTTTTAAATATCTGATTTATTTCCTTGAGATAGACAAAGTTCCCTGATAGAATCCTGTCTGTCTTCTCCAAATTTGTAATGTACAAATTGTGAGGAGGAGTAGCATACCATAAATTGATCTTGTTTCCAGAATTGGTATACACACATGGAGACAAGTGCACTTAATAAATGGAGGTTATATTTTACATAGAAAAAGGAGGAGGAAGGGCAGAAGGTCAGAATGTTTGCTGCTGTAGCTCTGAAAACATGAATTTCCCATTACTGATAAAAGGCTGGAGGTGCTGGACTGAGTTGGCAGTGCAGTGTGTCAGCATGTGTGGGTTTGTCTTGGCACAGTTTCAGATTGCTTTAAGTGAGGCCAAGTGACTTTTGCCTCCCTTTGTGTGAGCAGAAGCTCTGTGAACACCATGAATAAGGTACAGGTCTGTCTGATCTGGGGCAGCGCTGCCGTGCAAGTAACAGCCCTTGGTGTCAACTGAGGCCAGGGAGGGAAACGATCAGACTTCAGCAGGGAACCAGCGAGAAGGAGGCAGAGTGTGATAAGAAGACATATAAATAGAGCTCCAAGTATACCACAGGATGGAAAAGGAAGAAACTCCTACAACTGTGAACATCATACTCACAGCAAGGATCTCAGGTTGTTCACAACATGTTCTACTTATCCCTCTTTCTGTTTGAGGAAGACTGTAGGTCTTGACCCTAGGAAAAAGAGGAACATTGAATAGACAAATATGTCAAATGAAATCAGTAGATCCTACAGGAGTTAGGTATAGCTCTGATTAACAGGTTTTGTTGTGTTTATCAGATAATTTTGATGATGTGGCTGCTTGAGCTAACAGTAAATTCTTATATCTTTAAATATAGTAACTTTCCATTTGCTGATAAGACTTTGAATAAAATGCTATGTTCCATTTTTATGACTTTGAGCAAAGGGCAGGGTACAGTAATGTGGTAAATAGTTGCAGAGAAGTCATCTGGGACAATCCCAGTAAACCACTAACAAAGGCAGACTGAAATGCCTGGAGAAATCAGAGGGTTTCCTCCTCTTTTATGGCTGTGGCTGTTACATTCTGCTGAATTTGGAGACAGTAGGCTCAGGAGAGTCTAGAATCAGGTTTCTAATCCTCTGCTAAGTGCTTTAATCCCTTTGATGTGCAAAATACCACTGCATCTACCACTGCTTTCTCCTCTGGGAGGTGAATGGTTATCCACCAGCCGCAGGCACTGTGGTGCTCCGGGTGGTGAACAGATGATTGGCTGCCCAAGGACAAGCTTCTGAAAATTCCACATAACAAAGGATAACCACAGAGGGAACTTCCAGGCAACCAGTTACAATATGAATCTAAGCCCTGCCAGAGATGGCCATCGGGTGAGATGTGGGTTGAATTGCTTTCCACACTGCTCTGTCACTGTCTTTTTCATGGATGGATTGAACCCTGTCAGTGCTGTGGGTTAGGAATTGTGCTGTGAAGCAAGTTGAACTGGTCCATTTGCTTGTATTGCTGGGGTTTGTGATCATGGAGCTCACAGTTCTGCTCACCTACATCTCTGGAATGAAGTGAAGCTGTGATTGCTAGGTCACTCTGAGAAGCTTGTTGATGCACATCAGAAGAGGTAACTAAAATCTTAAAATTGTAATGTTAAAGACAGGAGAATGTTCTTACTCATATTGTTTCAGCATCTGTAGTGTGGAACAATGGAACCAGAAATACTTTAAAAAGAAGCAACAAATATTCAATTCCACTGAAATATGGGAAAATACTCAACATGTATTTGAGCATTTTCAGGAGCTGTGAAATGCTTACGAAATTCCCATGATGATATTAGAATAACACTAGCTCTCAATTAGTAAAATCTTCAGAGTTAGTTTGTTTAACTTCAGCTTAAGTTAAACAAAATGGCTAAACAAAATCTTTTAGGATGGAAAAGGCCTCTTTTTAAACAGAACTCTGGATAAAAATGCATTTATTAATTGTCACAAGCCTGAGTGAGCTGATTTACTAGGCCAAATCATCACCTTGAAAACTGAGGCAAGAAATGCAATCATGTAGTGTATCTAGCATGAGTGGACACTTCAGGGCATGACTACAGCACTGTAAAGGCAATGCACTGGATACCCCTGAATGACCACCTGTCACAAGGTCAGTGGTAAGCAACAGTATTGGATAATACCTGGCATGACTGATCTGAACTCTAAGGACAGTTCACGTGATGCTCACTCAGGTATCAGTTTGCAGGTTGCTTCATAAGGAGTCAGCTGGTGTTTGTTTTTATGGCAACATAGATACGACCTTAATCACAAGCCCTGCTGTTGTAGCCATCTGGAAAGTTGTGCCATTTGACAACAGGTGGAAGTGTTCATAATCATAGAATCAGAGAATAGTGTGGGCTGGAAAGGACCTTTAAAGGTCATCTAGTTTGCTATAAAATCTCCCTAGAGCTTTTCTTCTCCAGGCTGAGCAACACCAACTCTCTCAGCCTTTCTTCAGTGAAGAGCTGCTCAAACCCTTTTGTCATTTTTGCAGTCCTACACTGGACTGACTGCTGTGCTGTGTGTGTATTTCCTGTGCTGAAGATTTCAGAGTTGTCTTACAGGTGTGGTATCACAAGAGCAGAGGAGCAGAATCACCTATCTTGACCAGCTGGCCAACCTCTGATGCTGCCTAGGACACAACTGGATGTAATTGCACCCTACTGGCTCATATCCAGCCTTTCAGCTATATATGATGGATACCAGCACCTCCAAATCCTTCTCAGCAGGGCTGCTCTCAATCCCTTCAGTCCCCAGCTGTTGTATTTATTCCAAGAACCCCTTCATTCTTACCCCCTGTGGAGAGGTGCCTGCACTTCACAGAACACGGGCAGGGAAGAGTTCTCAGAATATATACAACATGGACTTAAAGTATCTTAGACACAGGAGGCTCAGAGTTGCAAGATGTGAACCTGGGTTTATTGTATGTGGTTTGCCTGGGGGCAAGAAAGAGGCCGAGATGCCTTGGGTGCTCTCTCTTAAACTAGGGGCAGGGGTGGTCAGGAACACAGGGGAGTTACAGCCAATGGGACAGGGGAAGGGAAAAGGAGGTTTAGGTAGGGACTAACATTATACAAAACCAAGGGTGAGTTCTTCCCTTGGGACATACCATAATTTTTAAGTGCATTACAACACCCAGCCTGTACTGATATCAGAGATTTGTTCTGACCCATGTGCAGGAACTTACACTTGACCTTGTTGAACATCATGAGGTTCCCATGGGCCCACTCCTTGAGCTTGTCCAGGTCCCACTGGATAGCATCCCATCCTTCCAGTGTGTCAACTGCATCTCTCAGGTTGGTGGTTTTGGGAAATGGATTGAGGGTGCATTCAATCCCTCTTGTCATTAAAGACATTAAAGAGCACTGGTGCCAGTACAGACCCCTGAGGAACACCATTAGTCACTGGAACATAAAGCCACTACAGTCTGGATGCAACATCCAACAAATTCCTTGTCCACTGAAGAATCCACCCACCAAACTAATCTCTTTCATTTAGAAAGGATGTTATGGGGGGTTATGTCAAAGCCCTTAGATAAATCCAGGTGGTATAGGAATTGTTCTGTTGCTTTATATATGCTATTAGTCCACATTAAGAATTTTGTCACTGCTGATAGTCTGTAGAAAGTGCAAATCTCTTTATTCAGAATGGTATAAAGAGTAGATCTACAAACTATGAAATGAGTTCATATTCACTGAGAAAAATGAAGCCCCTGAGACACAAATAAATGCCAGCACTGCTGATGAAAACAGTTATTTGTAAGATGTGATTCTTGAGCTTCAGATACCTTTTTTTTTTCTCCCTGTTACCAAGAGGTAAACCATTAAGTGTAATATAGCAAAACTTCTTCAACTTATTAGATTTCTCTAACATTTCTCAGTCCTTTCTGAAGCATTCATATGTTAAGGATATTGCAATGATTTGTGCATGCAGCCAAACTTCTACTGAGAAGAAACCTTAGATTGCAACACTGTTTACATGAGTGTCAGTTTTGTATTGCACTTTCCTGATGTGGTGTTTTCTCATTTAGATCCTACTCCCATGGAGAGATTTACATGCTGCAGCCCTTTTCCCTCTATTTTAAGGTTTATCAAAGATTAGAAACAGGGACTCTTATCAGAGATACTGTCAATCCTTTTTTTCTCTAACTATTGTTATATATCTTTATTTTAAACTTAGTAATGATGAAAGGAAAAATCTTTCTGAAACTGAAAATTTGTCTACATTTTGTGGTTGAGCCTTGTCCAAAATAAATATGATGAAAACTGTGAGGAAAAAATTATAAATTTTCGAAATACATTTTTCCCCAAAGGTGAAGAGTATATTCAGTACTTGTAGGCTTGCAGTGCAGAACATTGATCAGTTCTGTACCACAGTGACATGTTCTGTTGGCATTGTATCCTGAGCATCACAGGATTAAGGGTGGTGTATTGTAGGTCCCTGCTTTCTCACATGCCCCTGCATCATCACATGAAATTAGAGCTCTGTTATTTGAATAGAACTCAAATTTTCAGGATATTATGACTACTTGACTCTAGGTATCTAACACAGGAAGATTCAGAGCATCAAAACTAAGCTCTTCCTCTGTGTCACCCTGTAGAATCATTAATACCTTTTCCTTCACAAGAAAGTGTGCAGAGTAACTACCTAGCTGTCAAAATGAGGCTAATAATATATATCACCTCTGGGATAAAATATGATTTGGGGTAAGTGGATAGTCCTTCAGTTTAAGATTGAGAATGAGGAGAGCAAGAAGATAAACTACTTTATGCAAATTTAAGAGTGCCTCTCAGCCCTCTTCAGAGACATTTTTCAAATTCCTTTCCTCACCAGACAACATCACTAAGTAACCCAGTGGCTCAGACCTGTGGGTGAGGTGGATGCCATGGTAACAATACCAGGTGAGTAAGGCTTTCAGTGAACATTCTCATAGAATCTGGATCACAGACTCTATGAGGGGAGTTCAGATCACGATTTTTACTTGGGTCCTTCAGAATTATAGGGTATATGTACACCAGTGCACAATTGGTGTAAATTAATAATTGTCTGACATGCTTTCTCTCTGTATAATTTTGTGGTTTAATTTTTTTGTGTTTTTTGTTTCTATTTGTGTTTCAAATCTTGTGGTTTGACTTGGTCAGGAGGCAAGTTTGGTTAGATGATAGTAAGTGTGACACCCTGTCCTGACAGATACTGTGTCACCATCCTACCCAATACAGGAAACACACAGTGTAGCATGAACTGCATGGACATTCTAAAACATGGACAAATGAGATTAGTGCGCTGACAGACACTGGAGCCTTTCAAGACAGAGCACTGGGAAAGATGTTAGGGCATTTCTTACTGGAGGCAAAAGGCTCTGTGATGCTCAGCAGGTTTTTGTTTGGCTCAGGGCACTGTCTTAGCAGCACAATAAAGTTCTGGGGTACAAAGGATGCACATACATGCATGCACATAACCTGCTTTCCTTTGATTTGTCTTTTTCTCCCTCCTGTTTGATTCTGCAAACGTGAGGAAATTTTTTAGTGAGAAGCACAAGCATCTGTTTAGCTATGCAGCTTTTTTCCTCTTAGTTAGCATCTCTGAGATTCTGTAATTACACTTCTGGGTAAAATAGGCTGTCACAATAACTTATGCATGGAATGCTATATTGAAAGTAGTGGGTCTCATTCTTCTTGGATTTACACACAAAGTAGAGTTAGGGCCTGATGGAAGATAGTAAATTAGAGGATATTTGTTCTTCCTCTGAGAGAAATAATTGAAGTTCATCAACTCAATATAAAACTGACCGACTGTTAGAAAAAAAAGTGCAAAGGAAGTTTCCTGCTTCTAGTAGAATATGGAGACTGAATATTTCCATGCTTATTCTGTAAGATATGCACTTCCTTTTAGGAAAGCAGGCCTTTTGCTCAGGTTATCCTACTGACCTTTAAACTGATACATTAACAATAGGGAGAAATACAGGATTGGCAGATGCTGTGATGCCAATATGAATTACACATTTACAGTAGCCTCAGAGTGAAATTAATGATTTTGTAATCATGTTAGCATAACCCAGAAGATTAATCTAGTGAAAAATATTCCATAGAAAAACAATTGTTGAGAGAAAACAAAAGATAATCTAGAAGACAATGTCTTGTAGCATCTTTATGGTTTTCTTTGAAAAGTTGTCTTTGAAAAGATTGTTTGATCTAATCTGAATGTCTGGTTTGCAAAATACTTATCAGGCTGATTCTATGCAGATATTTCCATTGAATCTGAGAGATGTAGAGGAGTGGTAAAGGTACAAGAGGTGACCCCAGGACTGCGTGTTCAATCAAATTAGTTGAGCAGATGGTGTTTAGAGAGGCATACAGAAAGGCTTCAGGGAAAAGAATTTGAAAACTCTAAAACCAATGGATAAATAATAAACAATTGTATGATTTTCTTTTAATTGAGGAGAAGCCATGGAGGCTAAACATTCTTAAGAAATTTAAAAATAATTTTAAAAAGGACAGAAAGTTACTAAGGAAAGTGTCACACATGAGCATGATCATACTAAACGAGAAAAATATGGTGGATAGGGAATGTGGCAAATACAAAGAAAGACCAATGGAAAGGTCAGTAGTGGAAGGATCAAAGACAAGTAAAAAAAGAAATGGAGAAAATATCTATCCAAAGAGTTTCTTTTTCTCTCCTTTTCCTCTGTACTTCCTGCATGTTAGGCACAGCATGCTGGCATTGCACAGCATCAGGCCATGGTCACTAGCAGTTTTTATTAGTAGGGTATGTACATGTGTATCCAAAGGGGTACCCTTCAAGGCCTAAATTTTTATTGTTTGGTGTGCTTTTTCCTGTGATTAAATAGAGAAACTGTCACCAAACTATCCTAGATACCATACTCCCCCTAAGCAATCAAGGTGATGAACCATTCACAGCAATGGTGTGAAAGCCTGAATTGCCATTTTGTTAATAAATTCTTATTTTAGCTTTCATGACATTTTAGATCAGCAACTGCTTATTCCTTGGGGGAAGAGAAGTTTTATGGGAAAATCCCAAAGTTGTCAAAGGTAATTTATTGAGTTTGTTGCTTCTTTTATATCAGATATGGGGATCCACGGGCATTTTGTTGCACATATAATGACAACTTCCTAAAAAAATATTATAATTTCCATTTTTTTCCAAAGAAGAATCTGAGAAAGTCACACTACCTCACTGGAGCATCACACTATAGTTTTAATTGACTGTTCATTGAAGACTTAAGAATATTTTTGCTAATTTAGAGATTTTCAAAGCCTACTGAAAATATTATCTCATGCTTCATGTAGCAGTGTTTTGCTTTTAACTTTGCAAACAAAGATGAGAATTTTTCATAAAAATTAAGAAAATGAGATACAGATTCATGAACATATATATGCTGTCTTCAGTCAGATAGCTCTATGCCACCAAAGCCAATAGGGTTATGCACATAGCTAAGGTGCTTTCAGTGTGAAACCAGACAGAGGAATACTTTAATTGTCTGTTGCTGTATAAATGTCTCAAAGAACACTCAATTATTCCAGTAGTTCTCTTCTTCTTGGAAATTATCATTACTCTCATGGTCTATTCTACAGATTGCCTATGATGTCTCTCTTTAAAGATGTCTAGCTAGAGGGTACAAAAACACTAATGATGGTTTTTAGCTTTAGTATATCACAGAAATAAATATTTGCAGGTGGATGTTACAATCATTACTTTTTCAAGCTTAATGAAGAGAGTTCAAATGAACTTCATTATTGAATTCTACTTTGAAATCACTTTGTAATTTTTCACAGCCTGTTGGAAAGGTTTATTGTTTTGACTTGAAGATTGAAGAAAATCCCAATCTACTTCTGTTTGGATTTATGGAAATTAGAATTAGAATAACATGCAGTTCACACTTAACACACAAGAATATGTTGCTGTGTGAAAATTGTGAGGCCTGCTGGTTTAATAAGCCAGTTTATATAAACAAAGATGTTACTTTTTATTGTGCTCTGCAGCAAGAGTCTGTGATACAAGAATAAATAAGGAAATATAAACTATTTCTAAAGCTTCTCTGACTTCCATCATTATTTTAGGAAAAAATAATAAAATGCTTTAATAAAATACAAAGTTGTATTCCTGATCCTTCCAAAAAAGGATGCAGATTGTTTTGATGCACAAATTTCAGTGCCTCTTTTCTCCACTTTTTTTTCCCCAAATATATACATATCTAATATTCCTGAAACATTATTTTTACTCTTAGAATATCTTTCACTTCCCAGATCATCAAGTGAGTATTTTTTAATTCTTTCCTGATGATGCAACCACTCTAGCCCAGCTTCCCAGGTACCAAGCCACTTCTGTTCTACTGTTAAAAGTATTGTACTTTTGAGTGAAAATTTTGTGAAATCTTACAACCTTCTGCGAAAGTTTTGCAGCACTTTCTCATTTTGAATAGTTGATCTTTTAATGTCTCCCTCATGGTTTGAACAGTTCTTTCATCCAGAAGAAAAATCAGTGAGGCTGATTTTCACTGGGATGAAGAGTCTTCATTCTTTCATTATGAATTAGTATATATGGCCCTACTTTGCAAAAATGTACAACTATTTTAATTATGCACTAAGAATCTGATTGCTTTTAATGGTACTAAGCCAAATACATAAAGCAATGCAAGCAGTGTATTTTTCCAGTCAAAGGTTTACAAAACTGCATTTGCAAATAGAAAAAGAGAAAGGATGTAAGCCTTCCTGTTTAAAATTCCTTTAATGATGTCAGAGCCCTGTGTATGGAATTGTCATTCACTGCACTAGGAGTCTATCCATCTTCTACAAATCACTATAAAGACTCTGTGCTTTCTTCCAGAAATAAAACCTCCTTTTTTTATAATTGAAAATGACTTGTATAGGGAGATAAAGAATAGTTAATAATTATGGATAATAGAAAAGCCATTCTTTCATTTCAGCATCCAAAATAATTTTTAGAATGGCATGAGATCTGTTTTTCACAAAATGTTGTTAAAGACTGCTGTGGTCTATAAAAGTCTTGTGCAGACTAAACTCTTATGTCAAAACTTGTTTCTGTGGTCTTACTAGTGTCAGTAAAAATAAAAAGGTTAAACTTCACTTTCCATAGCACAGATTATCCCTGTTTGGCTGGGATTTTCCTTTCCACTGTGAACTCTCATGTTAAATGCTCTTGTTTTACAGATGGACTGCTGTAAAATGATTATCAGGTTTGATACCTTTAATCAACTTTCACAGGCCAACATAAATCAGAACTTTTGGTAGTCTTGTATATTATTTTAAGGAAGTGTAATATTCACTCACCCTGAGGCAGCCATCTAAAATGAGTTGAATTAATCATCCCTCTCCAGGGACTGCAGGGTCATCAAATGTAGCTCTGATGCTACACATTTGGGCAGATAAAGCCCAATTGGTTTTTTTTAGGAATTTTTTTTCAGAAGATAATGCCAGTGCCAAAATGTAGTCTTATACCCAGGAAGAGTGGAGTGTGACCATGGTGGCATGGCACTAGATCTGATGTCTGCATTTTCTACTCACAATTAATGATAGTGAATTCAATATCTATAGTGGGATGAAATTTGGGGCATATAGGAAAGTTAATGAAGCTAGAATTTGGTCTCTACTGACATAATTAGCATATATAGAGCAACAGTTCATTGTACTTATTACTAATAAGGAATTGAAATTTATCTTAAATAAAAAGACACTAACTTTAAGCCAAAATGAGAAATCTAAGAGGGCTCAAAATGCAAATTATGATTCAGTAGCTTTGTTTTAATATTCTCCTGAACTGAAATGTATGATAGTTTAATACTTTATTATATAGTAATATTAGTATAAATTTCTCTTTTGACAAAGGAAAATTTGTTTTGAAATTCATTTGCATACAAGTTGGATGTCATGGTTTTGCTGAAGACTAATTTTGCAAATCATTTCCTGACATAAGTGCCTAGTAGAAGTCAGACTGTATTATGTTAATTTTTTTTTTTTCACAAACTCTACTATAAGTATACTTGAAGAACCAATGAAACCATGCAAGGTGAAATGCTTCCATGAGAAAATTCTTGTATGTGATATGTTTAAGGATATTTTGGTAATCAGTAAAGGACAGAGATGATTGATAGCAACATCTCATTTTTTCTTTCCTGTGATATAATGGTTATTTCTATAATTAGCTATATGCTGTCTGAACATGACCTTGCACTTTTTTAAAGCCATAAGTGTAAACCAGGGAAGTATTGTCCACAGAAATTAAATTTTTGCCTCCTATTGTACCACCTTTTCTAGCATATATATATAACTCCACTTATATATGTGGTGTGAACCATACAAGACACCACTGCACTCCAGGGCAGAAGATGAAGAAAAAAATACTCAGTGTCATATTGTGTAGCATTATATAAAACATTCATGTCCTATAAAAATAAAGTGAAATTAATCCATTGTAACCTGATTCAGGAATTACTTTCATAATCCAGAAAGAGAAATGAGATTTTACAATTACTGACTGCTTTCTCATGTAAATAAAGAAACTAAAGAAGTACTCAGAAATACTGAAAAATTCTGGGTTTATCTTTATTATTGACCATAAATGAGTGAATTTTTGTTCAATAACTGTTCTTTTTGTCTATGAATAGGACCTGCAACTGTTTATTCCAGTGCTTATGTTTCTAATGTCAGAAAAGCCAAGACTCTTACTGGAACTTTTTTGAATGTAGGATTTCATGCATCAGACATTTCTTCTGCTTGTCTTTTACTAATGGTAGTTTGAAAAGAATGTGGTAGATGCTAATGAAGTAAACAGAAGCCAATATCTGTATGACTATTGATCTGGATGTCTTAGGCCAGACATTCTTTGCTCCCTAGGACATGGCTGCTATGAATTTAGCCTTGATTCCTGAATTGAAGGAGGCTGAAAACCAAGACCTTGTTTAGTTTCACATTTCTGGTGAAACTCAAAACCTTTCTGTTCCACAAATTATATTTACCTTTTTATAATTGCTTCTCAGTAATTGCTAAACTACATTAAAGTGGATGCAAAGTACTTGCAAGGGTTTATTTTAGTATTGTTATTAATTTTTTAAGAATTATTTTCAATAAAGGGAGCGTCCTGAGAACATTCTTGCAGTTAGTCTCTCACACTGCTGATGCAGGGAATGAGTTAATAGGTGGCTCTTGTCATCACCATTTCTCAGCCCCCTGGAAAGCCCCACACCCTGGGTAGTCACAACATAACCTACTGCAACTCCTAAAGCTGTTTTTACCTGAGTGCTGTTCAGGTTTTCTTCTTTGCCTTTAAGAAAGAAACATTTGTTTCTCGTTTCAGTGACTGCGTATGCCTCAAAATGCCTCTCGAAGGTGTGTCTTGTGAGGTCAGTCCATAAAAGTACAAAACTAAATGAAAAGAGCAAATAAATGCAATGTCCAAGTTCAAAAGCATACAAGTAGCTCCCTGACTTCAGCTCACAAATGTTGCTTGATAAATTTTTAAAGCAGTCTTGCTTGTATACTGGCTTTTCTAGAAATTTAAATATTAAGAGCTTGCCAATCCTCTTATCCTGGTGCCTCCATTTTCTTTGCTGTGGTTACTGAGATCCCCCAAATGAAAGCTGTAGGCTGAAATGGCCTCTGTACCACTTCCTCTGGGGTTATAAGAAGAGTATAGCCATTTTCTCCAATTTGTCAACACCAGAGTTTGCTGCACCTTCCCAAATTATAAATATATACTATCAAATATTTATGAAACCATGGCAGATACAAATGCCTGAGATATCAGCTGAGGTCCTCTTTTTGTCTATTTTCTCTTTCCCCTTCACAACACTGTGTATTAGTCTTCCAAAAGTACTGCTCAAAAAAATACTGGGTTTTTTTTCATCTCTGCTATGTATATGCTGGCTGCATTTGCAAAAGTTTTGTATCTCCTGGGCATTTTTTTGGCTTATTTTCATTTTGACAATGTAGGTAACTGTGTGTTTTGTTTTTGCTGTGCTACTGCTTTGAACTCTCTCTGCCTTACTGCCGCAGGTTTTTTGTTTTGTATTGCTTTTGTATTCTGGATACCATCTCATGCAATTCTTTTGTCATTTGTTATAAGCCTCATTTTATTAGACAATTTCTTTTGCTTGGAAAATGTTAGTTTGCTTTTCCAAGAGTTGATTCTAAGAATTCTAACTACTCTCTTTATTCTTACTGATCCAAATCGTAGCCTCCTTTTTTACTAGGAATTTATCTAGCCTTTGCAAATTGTACGACTTTTGACTTTTTTATATTTTTAACTCAGATGAGATTCCATGTATGGTATCATATGCCGCATCAGTTGAAATTTTTCTTTGGCCTTCTTTGTTTCTCAGAACCAGCAGTTATGGGACATCAGTCTCTCTTGATGTGCTCCCTTTTTGCTGAGGATGACTGCTTCACAGAATCACAGAATCCTGAGTTGGAAGGGACACACGTGGACCATGGAAGTCCAACTCCTGGCCTTGCACAGGACAGCCCCAAGAGTCACATCATGTGCCTGAAAGCATTTTTCCACTGCTTCTTGAATTCAGGCAGGCTTGATGCTGTGACCACTGTCTGAACATCTCTGGGTGAATAACCTTTTCCTAATATCCAACCTAAACCTCTCCTGACACAGCTTCAGGCCATTTCCTTGGTTCCTGTCACTTGTCACTACACAGAGGAGATGAGTGCCTGCCCCTCTGCTTCCCCTTGTGAGGAAGCTGAAGACCACACTGAGGTCTCCCCTCAGACTTCTTTCTCCAGACTGTACAGTACAAGTCCCCCCAGGAACTCCTCATAAAGGTTCCCCTCCAGATCCTTGACCATCCTTATTCCTCTCCTTTGGACACTCTCTAATGTCTCAATGTCTTTTTTATATTGTGGTGTCCAAAACTGCCCCCAGCACTTGAGATGAGGCCACTCCAGTTCCCAGCTGGTGCTGCTGTGCCTGATGCCCCCAGGACAGGGTTGGCTCTCCCGCTGCCAGGGCACTGCTGGCTCACGTTCAATTTGCCATCAACCAGGCAAGTCCAACTTCACTGATGCTCTGCAGCCTCGTTCTCCAGCCATACACACAACCAGGATTGCTCCATTGCAGCTGCAGAAATCAGGCCCTTGCTTATATTAAACCTCATATGGTTAGTTATTTTCCATCTCTAATTTGTCAAGGTGTCTCTGCAGGGCCAATCTGCTTTGGAGGGAGTCGACAGCTCCTCCTTGCAAACTTAGAATCCCTTCTAGTCGTGCACCCAAGTTTTTAATGAAGATGTTAAAGAGCACAGGGCAGAGCCCTGTGGAGCCCCAGTCTGATGTCCCCCCATTCATTACACACATTTAATTCTTTGTACCTGACATGTGAGCCAGTTGCTCACCCATCCCATGATGTGTTTATTCAGCTCAGTGCTGGAATTTTTTTCCAGAAGGATACTGTGAGAGGCAGTACTGAAAGCTTTAGTGCAGTCCTAAAAGCAGCCTTACATCAGCTGTCTTCTCTTGGTAACTAGAGGTGTTGCCTTGTCATAAAAGGAAATCTGACTTGACAAGCAGAACTTTCTTCTCATGAACCTGTGCTGGCTGTGACCAGTGCAACTAAAGAGACTGTTTTGTGTTACTGTTGTCTTCCAAATTCCTGAGGTTTTAGTTCTGAGGCAAACTTTCAGCAGCAAAATCCTTCCAGTGTTCTTTGACACTTTCCTTGTGAGTATACCAATTGTGGGGCAGAATCCCATTGCAGATTTTGGTGCTTCCAGAAAATCTGCCTTATGCTGTATCTGTCAGGTATCTCTACTAAAGCCTGTTGCCTGGCCTTGTATGGCACAAGTTGCATCTCTACAGCTAAAATTGCTCACACTCCTGCAGGTAGGAGCCTTGTAGTGGTGGGGTCTAACACTATCCTTCAGAGTGACCAATTTTTCATGGAGCTAATATCAAAGCAGAATGCATACTAACAGCAAAACAGGATGGGTAGACATGGGCCTGAGTCTGTTCCATGACCCTTTTAGTTTTACTGGATTAGAAGCAGTGACAAAAATATTAGTAAGTAAATTATATATGTGTAGGAAATCCAACTGTTAAAAGATTCAGTTCCTCAGGAGAAAGGGCTGATTTGCTCTCAGGAGCTGAAATAATAGTGTTGCCTCACTCCATAGACCCAAATAGCAAGCACTTAGGCATTCCCCAGGACAGAGGGAACACCACCTTCAAATATCTTTTAAGCTTTATTTGAAGCAAAGGTATGAGCTTTGATCTCCTATCTCTGAACTCTTAAGCTTGCCAAGTCAGTCTGTCTATATCTGTAGTCCAATGAATATTTAATTACTGAAAAGTGGAATAGTGCTTCTAGAACACATTATGGTGTCTGGTTGCAGTCTTCCAGCTGAAAAGTGAGTCTAATTTTAATACCTGACTTCTTTTCTAATTTATCTGGAACAGTCTAATTCACTGAGTAGTAATCATTTCTAGTATTTGAGTGAAAATAGAGGGTTATGGACACCGTGTGCTAGGGTAAACTGAAAGTATCTTGCCTTCCAATTTGGCTTGTTTATACAGAATTAAAAAATAAATGCTTCTGACATGTTTCTCTTTTCTGCATTGCTTTGGAACATTATGTGCCTTTGGCAGTTTGCAGTTCTAGTCTAAGTACTATCATTGCTTTTGCAACTTTAATCTTTTAAGATAATTTAATTTCAGCTGACTTTTTAGATTTTTCCCTAAGACATCATTTAATTAGCTTGAGTGTGAACTGGACTTTCCCATGCAATTGAGTGATTTATAATTAGCATTCTCATTTTTTGTTGAACTGCAATAGTACTCTACATTCTTTATAATCAGTTTTGTTTGTGATTTTTTTTCTTTTTTTCTTCTGTTCTTTCAAAGTTGTTCTCGTTTGTGTTCTTCTGGTAAAATGCAATAATTACACCCTTATGAATCACCACCTCTGCCCTGTTAATTACAATTAAGGGAATCCATACATTATTATATTTAGATTTTTGGATAATTTAAGACAAGAAAAAACAATGTGGTTTTTAGAAGCTTATATTATTGTCTCATCCTCTCCTTTATTATACTGCTTATGTCTGCAAAATTCAAGAATCACATGGAAACTAGAAATACCCAGTTCATAACCTCCTATTCAATCTTCATGCTTTCAGATGGAAGAACCTTTCTAAAAAAAGTTTCCGTAGTTTCTTTTTTCCAACCATATTTTAATTTGTCCTCTGTGAAGTATTCTTTGCAATAATAGTGTGGTGACCTCTATTCACAGAGCACTTCTGTGTTCCTGGACCTATCTTGGGAATTCATGTAGTGAATATTCTTCCTTCAGCTGTGTAGGGCTAGAAATAAATCTCTGTGCACATGTGAACAAAAACCAAACTAGCACTACAAAAAAACCTTCACATTCCTGTTAAACTAAAGAAGATCAACAGATGGAGAGTTAGTTTTCATCTTTTGTCAGAAAGTCTTCATTGTGCTGGATATTTCTCTTGTTTGCATTTCTTTGTTTATTAGGATAAAAGCAATTGCAAGACAATTCAGGGAAGTACAGACCTTAAAGTTTTCATTCCTGGGTGATCTTTTGCCAGCAGCAATGGATTAGTGTTGCTTTGGGAGGTGAAGGAGTTGGTGTTGTTTCCCTTTCCTCAGGTGTGAGCCTGCACCTTTCCCACCACTAGGCCAGGGGAAGCAGATGTACAATAGCTCAGTGGCAGCTCCCCTCATTTCTCCTTTCCCCTGAGAGTTTGAGAGAGTTTTCTTCTCTCTGATTCCTTCTCTCGTCTCCATGATACATAACTGGAGATGGACCAAGGAGTGCAGGAACTGCTCTTCTCTGCTCAGCTGGAGTGCTGCTGCTGCTGCTGGGTCCTACCCTTCTCACGAGGAAGGACAAATAACTAGCCAAGAGAAGCAAAAAAAGAAGGCAAGGAAAAGTAATGGAGCATCCTGGAGGAGAGATTTGACAGGAAGATGAAGCACAGGAGTAGTTGCTGGGAAGGCAATTTCCTCATCTACACAGATGGCCTTCCTGCCAACGTGCTAAACGCAATGAAGAATGTTTAATGCTTGCTACTCAGATGCATAGCTTCAAAACGAACACCCTATTTTATGACTTCTAAACTATGCATTGCAGCTGAATGGAGGAACACTTGCAGCATTTTGGAAACCTTTATTCTTATGGTTGGGTTATTTAGATCCTAATGAGTGGACCAGTTCCCCTGGTTACAATGGATTAACTGAGGAATGAACTATTGTCTTCCAACAGCACTGACATCAGTATTACTTATGGCAAACATAAACAATATGTCCTGCTGAAAATGTAAAGCTAATAGGATAGCTGCTGTACTTAGAGACATGCTCAGACATATCTGAATACTGTTTGTTCTCAAGTTCAGCTTCACATAATTTTTCTTCTGTTTCATTCTTCTAAAGAAGCTCTCACAGTGTCAGCTGGTACTCAGAGATCAATGAATCTCATCTTGATGTTGCCTCCACCCTGAGAAATGATGCTCATTTAATAGCAAATATGGTTTTATTTTTCTCTTTACTCCCTGACAATCCAATGAGATATTCACCCTTCCCATAATCGTGTCCTGTAGATCATAAATGTGCCACTGAATCATGAGATATGTTTTTAACTCACTGACAAGAAAACTTAGTTTTTAATGAGAATTTAGACAGATGTGGAACAATCTCTTTATGAAAAGAAAATTCAACACCTAACACACATTTTACTAAATTAATTATAATTTGACATTGCCTGCTGTGAAAGAAAATTTTTATGAGATGGGATGATGGGATGAGGTCTACACCTTAGTATCAAGCTCTTTAAACATAGAGATTTTGATTTGCTCTCTGTATTTATAGTGTAAAGGGGAATAAAGAACTTAAATTTACTACTAGCTTTCAATAGGGAATCAGGAATGACAGTCATTAAACACATTTGGGACAACAACATTTTTGGGGTATGCTAAAGATATCTATCTTGCAGGTTCTTAGAAGCATCAGGGACCTCTGGCTTCCAAGGTCAAGAGACTGAATGCTACTTTCTTATTTGTATTATTCATGTGATTTCTAATGCAGTTTAATGATGGGGAATCAAGAATATAAATAAAAGAAGTATTAGTTATTTTAGTATTCATTCTTGATATTCAGAAGTTTTAATTTAACTTCTGTTTTTCTTCATTGATGATTTGAGTTGTGGATGTTCATGAGGTAGTTTTTGATTCTGATTATCACGTGGATCAGGCAGCATAGCAGATATTGAAATGACAAAAACCAGACAGATTCTTCTATTACCAATTTTCTAAATAGGGATGAGTGACTGGAATGACAAAGGAATTGGCCAGCTGAACATGCTGGCCTGATCCAGGCCTGGCTACATTGCTTCCTTTTCAGTTCCCCCTGTGCACTGTTGTACAGATTTGTTGTATGGTTTTAACTTCTGTTTTTACTTCTGCCTGCTGCTGGGAGCCATATTTAGCAACACTGTGATCACTGTGCAATCAGCAAACAACTTTAGGTATTTTTCCAAAGGATTCCCTCCATTTAGCCATAAAAGATAGCAAAAAATATCAAAATTTTCTTTCTGTTTTTCTTTTTCTTTTATCCTTTTCACCTGCATTTTGAGCTTCTCTATGGCTGGGAAAGTCAGAGATAAATGAATTATATATAAATATTGTGTTACAGTTGTATTCAGTAAAACAGTGATAATCTGTAGTTCATTAAGCAGTTCACTTTATAAACTCCCAAAAAAAGAGAGGGAGGAAAGAAAAATTCTTGTCTCTCTTTTACAGACCTCAGTAAGGACTTAATAGCAGATGCTGTAATGAGGTCTCATACTACTAAGGCTTGATTGCATTTAGTAGAGCATATCTACCAGATTACTGAGCTATAACTTGTCAAATAAATACAGCATAATTTATAATAGCCATATTTTAATGGAGTTTATTCCTTTCTAATTTGCAAAATCCATTCATTCGTAAGAAGTTCCCTTGACATTGGTGTCAAGTGGCTGCCTTCTATGCTATTGGATAAATTAATTTTATTTATGTAAAAACTCTACATGGTGCTGGTGAACACAGTATGGGAGTGTTTTGGAAACAGTCTAAGTTGGTTTCACAGTGCATTTTTATTAAATTGGTTTCATAGGTAGGGAAGTGTGAGTGATCTGGTTTTGCTGAGCAGAAAGCTGCTGTATGTGGATCCTTCAAGTTTAGAGTAATCTGGTGCCTGAGTGTTTCTCACCTGGCCATGGGGCAGGGGTGAAGGCTGACTCAGGTCTCTGCTATTGAGGCCAGGTCACCAGCACGCCAAGGGCTCAATCCAGACACTTGGAGTGCACATCAGATAATACTTGGACATCTTTAGCGTTTGACTCTGGAGTGGGAGAAAAATGTGCATTTTTATAGGACATTCCTTTTGCTTCAGTGAACCACCATTGCCTGTTTCATGCTCTTTGTGCTGCAGGAGATGAGCCACAGTTGATCCACAAGTATGAGGGGAACCCAAGAGGGCTCAGGAGCAGTGATGCCAGAATGTGGGCTCAAGGCAATGGGGTCTCAGCATAGCAGTGTAGGATGGGAACTGCATGCATATTGTTACTGTGGGAAACCTACATGCCTGTACCTAAAATCACACACAGCCTTTTATCTTCTGTAGCATAAGTCCTCACTACTTCATCAAGGTTAAGAATAAATTAAGACTCAGTTCTTCAGCTACATTTACACATTTAGTGGTTTGAGTATCTCCAGAGGCTGCTGAGACCTGCTTATAGGAAATGATACCTATATGATACACCCCTAGAACTGAACTGTTTCACCCAATAAAGTTAAGTGGCCACATCCATACTTGGCCCAGGCAAATTCCCACAGTCTGCTCATTGGAGATTGCTTGGGATGGTGCTATTTACATGATGAGAAACCAAGGCTAGTGGTCTGTCTGACATTTGAATGACATCAAGAGTTGAAATCAAGAAGTTAGACACTTCTAGGTCTCCTTAGTTTGATATGGTCAAAGCCTCTGGAGCTTTGATAAAGTGTCTAACTTGTTTAGAAAGTTTGTGCAGAAGCTGAAGTTTACCCAGATGTCCATGATCCCAGATAATTTCACCTCTGTGACAAAAATTACATTAATCCTCTTTGTTGCTGTTTTGATTACCTGTCACATCTAAAGTTGATCCCAGCCTCAGGGAAATACTATTTTTTGGCAAGGTGGTGAGATGTGGAATGTAAAGATAGATTTGACAGTAAGGGTGCCTTTTAGTTTTACAGTGGTAAAAATAAAATTAAAATTTAAAAAAAAAAAAAAAAAGAACAAAAAAGAACCAAAGATGAATCTTGACTCTGGTGATTCTCATTTTGGTATGATCTGAACTTTTCTGTTGCTGCTGAATGAGTCACACATTTAAACCAGCAGAACTGCAAAATAGGTTGTTGTGTTGAATCAAACAAGAGATTTATGCAGACTTGTGCTTCAGAGTAAAGCCTGTAGAAAGTCTATTGAGTAGATGCAGTCTTGCAAATGCTCTCTGCTGTTGCTTTTGATGTTCCAAAATACAGAAGATGTCAGCTTGAAAGAAGAAATGCTCTTGGTAGGGAGTGATGTTGACTAAATGAGAAATGGATTTGTATTATGGCACTCTATTCCCCTTGGAACATTAATACAAGGAAGTGCAAGCTATTTTATTAAATCATCGATTCCAGCATGGAATCTGTCAGTTCTGCCAAGATGCTGTATTTTTTAGCACTGCAAAGTTGCTTATCATGCTCCCACATCTCACCTGCAAATTGTGTATGAAAAACAATGAAAAGTAGTTCATCTTCACATGTTAGGCTTCATATGTTAGCTGTGAACTTCAATCCACTTATATTAGCGAGACCTTTTAAAATTAAATTTTAGTTTAGTCCAAACTGCTGTATTTGGTGAGGCTAGCTGATACAGTGTTTTTGTTAATCCTGTAATCTAAGAAAATTAATTTGCTGCTTATTCATGACAAATATTTCTTGCAAAGAATTGGGGAGGGTGGGGAGGTGATATGGGAAACGCTGCAAAAACTAACAATACATTAGCTTCCTCTTGGCACATGCATTTGCTCAGTCATGGATAATTTAACATTTTCCTATGAATGCTTCACAGTTGGAAGTTTTGGTCCTTGTCAAGAAAGGCACACACTCTATATGCTTTGGGTCGCTTATAGTTCCACAAGTAGAGAAAGAGTCCGGGTGTCTAAAAATCTCAAGATTTTTTAAGTCATAAAAAGTACTTGAGTGGCATAAGGACCTGCTGTTTCATGTTATAGCCAACTTTTATGTAATGTAGCAATCAGCTTTTCAGTGTTCCCACGGCTGTTACTTACACCATGGGGTTTTTTTAAGACTTCCGTGTGCTAAATAACCAAGAGCTAAACTGAAATCTGCATAGAAACATGAAGTGTATTTTGTAGAGTACACAGCTGAGTTCTCTGCTTTTCTCTCAGGCTTTATGAATTTGGAAATTCTTTCTTTAATCCTGCCCAAATTACTGACATGGTGGACTGTCAGTCAGGTGATGTGGAATCTCCTGTCAACTCTCATTTCCCATCTAGCAAAAGAGACAGGCACCTCTGAGCACTAAACCACAACAGCAAAACTTTATCTTCTTGTCACTCAGCATCAGTGATCCCTGAACCATCTCTACAGAAGGATGATGATTTAAGGATGGTTCTTCTGGGAGCATCCTGTCTTTAGGGACATGCATTTGGCCTTCTCCCTTTTATCTGGACTGCACATGTATTTCATTCCACCAGCTGGAAACCAACTACTGAGCTGATCCCACTCACTGCCTGAGTATCATTTTCTCAGAGATAAGTCACTCTTCCAGAATTTTGAAGGATCCACATGGTACACTGGCCACTGAATTAGGTGGCAATGAGAAACTTTGTTCTGCAGAAAGATGCTTGACACTAACCCAGTTACACATTTGTATATCTTACCTGACTTGTCTGAAGTTATTTTTGATTTACACTGTTACAAGGGACCAATTTCTTCTTGCAGAATGGTTTTATTATTAATTTGTTCCATTTTTGGCATTGCAGGTTGTCTTGAGAGAAGTTATTTTATAAGTCAATATCTCATTTTCAATATCCTTCTAGAAGTCCCAAACCTATCTTCATCCTGCCAAAAATTAATGCCTGTAAGTAATTAATTTTTTGTGAGTGCTTCCCTTGAATTCCCCTTATTCACCTATGTTTGAAAAAAACCCAAAATTTATTGCAGAAAAGACTTCAAGAGTTCAGTCTTTTTTGGTTTTGCTTTTGTTTTTGGATTTTTGGGGGTTTTTTGGTTGTTTTTGTTGGGTTTTTTGTTTTTTGATTGTTTTGTTTTGTTTTGTTTTGTATGTTAGACACCTTCTGACACAGACTCTCAGAACTGCTGAGGCTGGAAGGGCTCTCTGGAGGTCATTTTGTCCAATCCTTCTGCTGAAGAAGCATCACTAGAGCAGGTTGCTCCAGGCCATGTCCATTAAGGGTTTGAATAGCTCCAAGGAGTGAGACTCCACAACTTTTCTGGGCAACTTGTGCCAGTCTTCAACAACATTCACAGTAAAAGATTTTTGCTTATAATTAAATGGAAATTCCTGCACTTAGACTTGTGGCCATTGCCCCTTTCCCATTCTGCTCTTTGGACTCACCCTGGAACAGCAACAGGCATCCATTTACTTTATAGAATTCTATTAAGTCATAAATTGAGGATTATACAGGCAATAAGTCAAATGTTTTTGTGCTTTATGAGTCACTGCCCACATTTTGGCTGTGTAATATCTGCAACTGAAGGACCTGGTGTTTATGGAGCTAGGACTGATTTTACTGACTCAAAAAGAAGCGCCACTAAGGTCTGATTATTTCTCAGCACTTGAATCCTTCTTTGTCTCTCTCTTAAACTCCAAGAATTACAATACTTTAAAGCTTCATTTTAGTATGGCAGCATTGTTGAAGTAGTTGTATTTAAATTTATTTGCATTTCCCTACAAACCATTTTCAGAAGATAGAGCTGGGTGGTCATAAAAAGCTACAGGTCAGCCAAGTGAGACAGTGCCAAATTGCAATGTATATTGGACATAAACTCAAGAAACTCAGGTTTCATGTGCTTAAAGTGGGCAGCAAAATGATTACTAAAAGTAGAGTGGAGGTGAAATAATTTTAGGGGTAAGTCAGAAAAGCAGTCCATTTCTTAATGAGCATTTTCAATATAGTTTTGGCACAATAAATTCTGATCCACAGTTCTGTATCCACAATGTTCCAATCAGTTGCTAAAATGGGAAAACAATCAAATTAAACCATATCAGAAAACTGATAAGCTTTTAGAATTTTAGTGAAGTGGCACTGATGATAATACAAAAAATTACTCATCTATTGTGTGAATATAATGTATATTATATCTTGTATTGGAACACCAAGATCAAAGCAGAAGTACCAACATGTGAATAACTAATTTGAAGCTACTTTTAAATTCTTGTGTTATGTGATGAAAGCATGATGGTAGTAAAAATTCTGGTCTGCAGTTGTTGTAATCTATGTTTTATTTCAAATTAGAATTAGCAAAGAAATATGTAGTTGAGATTGGAGGACACTGAAAGGTTTTATTAATAACATGTAAGAAATTCTTTTTCACTGAGAAAAAGAAATTATAAAACTTGTTTCTGTAGCCTTATGATTAAAACATTTAAATTAAAAATATGTTTCAAATATATTTTAGCATCTCTTTTGCTACAGTGTGTGATTTAATGTTTATTTCTATGAAAATTTTCTTTGCTTTATATAAAATATGGCTGAAACCCCTTGCTTACTTTGTGAATATACATTAAAATATAAATTTCAAAAATGAAAGTTGCTGTTTAGCCCTCCATTGATCTTCATGCATTTAGCATTTTCTCCTTTTTGTAGATATTTCTCCCAGCTGAGGTCTTGCTTCAGGAAGGGTCAGTACTGAGCTCAGTCAGAGGATCCTGGGTTGCAGCCTTGTTCATTGGAGTGCTGAACCAAAAGTGGAATGTTTTTATTCCACTTTTGCCAGTAATTTATGCCATGTTCTTAGCTAGGTCAGCTAACCCAGGCCAGTGCCCATCCTATTTGAAATCTGAGCAGTGATCACTGGTGCTGTTCTTCATCATGAAATCCTGATCTAAGACAGATGTTCTATAAAACCTTGCAATTTATTATGTTCATGGATTCATGGTTGCATACCATTTCTCCTTTTTATCCACCTTGTGATGAGTAATATTAATAAGGAAGAAATAAACAGAGCATTTTTCCATCTGGCTACCCTGGAAAATTTGTTTCAAAGAGCTTTTCATTTTGAAAACATTTTTTTGCTTTTATTGTTCAAATATGCTGATTCTCATTAGGTGATAAAATGCAATGCTTTGCTGATTTTTATTTTTTTGGTTGGTTGCTTAGGGGTTTGTTTCAGTGGTGTTTTCTTTGGTTGTTTGTTTTTTGTGTTTGTGGTTTTTAAAATATTTTCTGACTCCCTATATACTGTGAAAACAGCAGGGGTCAAGACAGTTTCTTCAGAACAAAAGGATTGGTTGGGTGCATCATTTTCCTGTTGTGATTTTACCAGAGTAGGGCATAGGATGAGATCCAGTTCAATGTCCAGATTCAGATGTGCAATGTTAGATGTCAGTTTAGAATGTTCATCTAAAAATAGATCTTTTTCACACACACATGGAAAAGATCTTTTAAGTTTGTGCAATAGCCAGAGATCTAGTCAATAAAGGTCAGAAAACTTTGTGAAACTCTTTAGCCCATTTTAGGATGGATACCTTCCATCCTATAAAAACTGATCTTTCTGGACTCTATTGATGAGCATCTCCCAGCAGAACTGTGTGATTTTTTAAGTTCTTTGGAGATACAAATTATCTGCAAATAATTGGGCTGGCAGGTGTGACTCAGTATTGTAGAACATGTTCAGCCATCTGAGTCAGCAGTGGTAATCCAGATAGGCAGAACTGCTTAGCAATTTATTCCTTCTCTAACTCTCCACTACTTCCATTTCTTAGACTGGGCCATATCATGGAAAAACCTTGGGCATATCATAGTCCTATACACCTGAATGGGTTTGACTGTGGTTTGACTGAATGGTTTGACTACAAGTGTTATTGCTGGGAGCTGTGACCTGTAAATGCACTGGCACAAGTCAGCCTCTCCAAAAATATAATTTGTTTAAAGGAAAAGGATGCAGCATATGAAAACATGTATTAACAGAGCAGTCTGTTCATGTGCTCTTAGCCTGAACTCATTTGTTTAAATAATCCAGAGCTCCTTTATCTCCCTCAGAGTTGGTGTCTCTTCTAGCAGTGCTGGGCAGTGGCATGGATGGTCAGGGAGACTCCTGTAAACTGACACATGTACAGAACTCCTTACTAACATCTGTCTAAGGGCTATCAGAAGTGTTTACCAGAATTCCATGGCAATTTAGTCTCATTTTAGTCTCACATAACCCCCATGTGACAAAGAATGCAAAAGAAAACAAGCAAAGTGGGGGTAAATATTTTATCTGTAAGATATTACAGTTACCTTTCAAAGCTTCACCACAATATATTGGAAACTTGTATGTTTTCCAAGTGTGAGAGACAATTAATTTCTCTTCTTCTGCATCCTAGAGGACATAAACATTTTCAGAATATAATTGTAATTTTTCTTTGCTCCTCTCTTCTCTCTTCTCTCTGTTCCAAATCTTCTCTCTGCTCCAAATGTCTTGCTGTTTTATTGTTCCATATAGAATATTAAAAAATATGTAAAGCTGAGTGCTGTGGTGCACTTATTGGGCTGCTGCCCAATAAGCTGGTGATGAGTTTTCATGTGTGAACATGTAATATTTTTCCCTGGTGCATCCTCCAGTCTCTACAGAAGTATGCCTGCAAATGAATGTCCTTTTTCTGCCTACTCATGAAACAAAACAGATATGAACAGGAGCAGGAAAATAAATGGTCATATGCTTATCTATGATTCATAATTTGGAACAGTATGATCTTAGCACCATCCTTCTCAGAAAATGACAGTAAGCCAAACTATGAATAAACAGATATAAACAAACCACTCTGGTGAGTTCTTAAAATCTCAGGCAGGCAGGAGCTGTGCTGTGGCTTGTGCACTTCAGTGCAGAACAGCAGCAGGTAGTGATTCCTTCTGCCCAGCTGATGTGGTCTGTAAAGGATGAAGCACTGCACTGAACCAAGGCTTCCAGTCTGCACCTAGAGACATTGTTGATAGAGAGGTCTTTGTACCTGGATCTTTTCCCTTTGCATTATTTGCACTGTGTTTAAATTCAACAGGGAGGCACAAGGTGATTGACAGAACATGTTTAGTGATTAAAGTATTTGTTTAAAAAATCTGAGAGCCATTGGTACACACAATTGTTGTTACTTCCCACTGCTGAAAAAAAGAAATGTTCTAAAATCTACTTCAGCTCTTTCTATACATCAGCCAAAATGATTTGCCAACTGCTCATGAGGAGTAAACCTAGAATAAAATAAGAACATTGATAATTTCAGTTCATCCAAAATGTAAAAGCTGTTGGACAGATGGATCCCTATTTTTTTACTTTCTCATGTTTCTTTATTGTTATCATGAAATAAAGAGATTCTGTTATTCACAGACCAACAGCTTTTATTTATATCACTTTAAACTTGGATTCCAAAATGTGTATATTATTTCATGTTTTTTAGTTATTTAAGAAACGTGTTTTTGTTTCTCTGTAGTTGTTTTTTTATGAATGCAAATGCAAAAGCTTTCCTAAAATCCATATTAGAGTATTGATGTTTTGTTTTCTCTTGAATTGTGCCCTGTTTATCTGTACTCATGATCTTGTTCATAGATACTCTTGTTTTTACCTTTCCCTCACAGAGGTCTGGAAATTCTTAGAGTAAGCAACAAATCTTATGTCTATTTCATTATGGGGAATTTAAGCACATTTGACAAATCTGTTCCATTCATAAACTTTTGAAAAATCATGACACAGATGAAGCTTTACAAACATTCAGCAAGTGCCTTCACTGAAAAGGGACACTTGATCTATCAGTCGTTGTCACTTTGTCACTTTGCCTGATCTATCAGGCTTCATCACCCAGGAGAAAATTACCCTTAATAAAAGTCTTGTGAGCCAGGAATGGCACAGGGAAGTTGCTGCTTTATAAATTCTATTTATTCTGATTGCAGTTTATGAAAACATCATGTTGCATTCCAATTAGTTGCTACCTGTGAGTTCCTGCAGTGTTCATAAGCACATAAACACAAAATGTAAATGTGTTTTCTATTTCCTGTTTGTTTTCCTTAATCCTTTTCTGGCAATAATATATTTGTGCAATATAACTCAAACACTCTCTTTTAATACATGCTGCTTTCATGTATTTTCCTACTATCTAGCCCAAGGGGAAATAAAATTTATTCCAACTTCTGTTTCTGAAAGTATTTAAGACATTGAAGAGATGTGTTTCAATGAGATTAGGATAGATAAAATATATTGATACCTAGGTAAATTGCATGTCATCCAAAAACTAGAAAATCGAAGTCTAAGGCTCAGATTCAAAAAGTTTACCCTTTCTCTCAGTGCAGGAAAACATGAATTAGTGAAAAAGAATATAATTTATTTATATTTATTAGATTCTGAAAATTTCCTCTTTCATTAGATTCATAAAGAATAACCAGAAAAATCTTGATTTTTATGGGACTGAGTATTGTTTTGGATATGAAGTGTACACTATTCCAACAGGTAGTTATAAAAAAAGAATATAAAGAGCCTTGATACCAATGTAACATTTATTAATCTCCTCTCTACTAGGCATTTTACTCAAAGCAATATGCTGTGCTATGTCTTACATGTGACAAAATGGCACATAAAGTCATGAACATAGAAAAGTATATATTTTCATATAGAAAATATGAACATGGAAAAGTAATTTAAGTATGTTGTACAAGAATAGCACTGAAAACTGACTAATTAACTTTGTGTTATGCTGCAGTTTTTCTATTATGTTGAAAATCTTAGAGGAAAGAGAGGAGGATCTCAGAATTTCTGGGTACTTTTCATAGTGAAGTATGCTGGATGGATAAGGGAAGTTAATATGGGTGCTGTTTGTATGAAAAATAAATGTATTGTAAAACCTGAGACTCACACAATCATTAGTATGAACTAGAGAAATGAGAGATAACAATGAATTGGTCCCCAAATCCTGTTTCATTTTGCTATTCAGATTATTAGCACTTTCCTTTTATTCTCAGCTTTCATTCAACCTTGCCAAAGAAGTTTGCAAATTAGCTCTATATTATGATCTCCCCTTGGAATGTATTTCCTGTAAGGTGGGATGGAGTGGGATTTTCAGTAGTGGTAAGCACTGGTGTTATGAGGGAAGGTCATCCCATGGGACCAGCTCATCGAGGTTAGGAAGGAGGCATCTGAATTAATTAGAATTCATCCAAGAGACTGCATTAGATCAAGTGTGACAACCTGGTGGCAAGTTAAACTAAAAATAAAGTTGTTGACATAACAGGATAAAAATAATAAATTTATGTTGCATGAAGAATTACACTTATAACAGTTTCCACAACATGAGACAAAGAGATGGAATATAACTGCAAGCATCATGAAACTGAAATTTTCATGTTCAACTCTTGTGAAGTCAGGCAGGCTCTGAATGAAAAAGTAATATGAAATTAATTACACTTAAGTGGACAGAAATAAGTTAACTTGGGTTTTTTTTTTCTCTTCCTAGTTAAAGCTGTGTACCTTAAAATTTCCTCACAGAAAATTTAGATTTTTAAAGGACAGCAATTAACCGATTTAATTTTTTACTAGCTCTGCTTGTTACTATGTTTCTATTTTCTAAGACTTCCAAAAATAGAAAGTACAGGATTTTCTTATTGATAAAAACATGAATAATATTTTTTTAATGGGGGAGGGGAGACCATAATATTTTATTCTGTCTGTGGGTTTGGGTATAATTCTGAAGAGCTGAAATTTGTTCTGTAGGTAGGAAAAGGATTTTGAAATAATTTCAGATTTGAAAGTTAGTGCTCTGTTCACATAACTATTTTTTTTTTTTTTTTTTGTAAATTCACATGCACTGAAATCTATTAGTTGAATAATCACTGAGTCCAGTGAACTGAATCGTACTGAATGCTTGGAATTAAATTATCCTTAATTATGTTTATATGCACTAGTTTGGCACAAATTTGATTATATAAATAGTAAATTGTTCAGTTAAAGCACTGTTAATAACAGAATAATGGAATTATTGAATGAAATTAGTGAGTTTTTGAAATAATTTAGCCAATGACTGAAAAAGAAGGACAGTTTTAGTAATACAGAATTTCAGGCAAAAGCTAAAAATCCAAAAACGATGAAGAAAAATGTGTAAACTTAGGAAAGTTCTAGAACTACATGCATAGGAATGTCACGTTGGTTTAAGGTTATTGGTAGAATCACAAAATGCCTTTGCTAAATGAGACACTCCCATGAACAGCCCTACTGCAAAACCACTTTCTGTCAGGTGAATCATGATATAAATGTAAAGAAATAGGTATTTCTAAGGATATATTCATTAAACCTTCTATCTAAGTGCCTTTTTCCACTGATAAAAATGGTGACCTAGAAATGCCCATTTTTCTCCACTGTCTCTGAAGGAAACCTGACAATCAAGTCCAGTTCTTTCAAATATCCTGTTTTAAATACTGAACTGCTAAGGTTTGTATTTGATGACAGAACTATTTACACTGATTTAAGTGGCATTTGTTCCTTCTTGCTCATTCCTTTCCCATATCTAGTCTTTGAATTGTACTTTCATACTATCTGTGTGTCCATGAGATGAGAAAGTCCCTCAATCCTATTAAAAGCTAAGCCTGAGAAATATTTGATTTTTTATCGTATTAGTTCCTTAGTCAAGTTCATATCTGTTTTAAGAAAATTTTTACTAAATGGATGAGAAGGCAGAGGCTTTTTGTGCTGGTATTTTTTGCCAGAGAAATACAGGTGAAACCAGAGACCATGATCAAGAGGCTTATAATGATGCATTCTTTTGGGGAAGGAGTGGGGAATAGAGAGCATCAGCCTTCAAAGAAATCACAGAAATGGAGTGACATGGAATTGCAGACTTATATGTGACTATTGTGAGACTCTATGGAGGACAGGGAAAACCCCACAGGGCTGAAGAAGCAGCAGCATAATTCAGAGCTGGGAGGGAAAGTTTCAGTGGATCCCAGTATTTTCCTCACTCATACTGATAAAGGGTACAGGTATGAAACTGAAGATGGAGTAAGGCTAAGAGTAATTGTAAATATTGTGAAGAGCATAGTTAGAATTCCTAAGACAGATAAAAATGTGCTGTCTAAAACCAACAAGATAAACCTAGTAAAGACAAGGAGAAAACTCTTTTTAGTAGGAAGAAATATCACAAATACATGACAAAAAATCCCCTGCATCAATAAGGCAGAATGGTATCTGAGGCTATAATGTACATGAATTCCATGTAAATTAAAAGTGGGATGTGATGTCAAAGGAGACAAATCTCTTTTCTGGATTAACAGACACTTTATAACAAGGCTGTTATTTCATCTGCATTCACTGCTATTAAGATCTCAGCTAGAATTTTGTGTTCCTCTTTTCCACAAATCTGCATTAGAATGTTATAGACCACTGAAAGATAGTGTAGTTGTGAATAACAAGAATGGCCTGTGGAAAAACACTCCAAAATTTAGGCTTCATTGCTCAAAAATACACAAGGTTTAGGGAGATATGAGAGCTGTCATCAAAACTGTGGAAGACCATTCTGGAGAAATCCATCTATTGCTATAGGAAAGGATAGTAAGAGACATTTTATGCATTTAGGAAAAATTTTCATCTGTTTGCCAAGATATTCAAATAGTGGGAAAATAGGGTTTGGAAGGCTGTCAAATTTCCTTACCTAATCTTTTTTTAAGGAAGTTTTTTAAGCATAAGGGGCTGGATTAGGCTCAGAGGATTTTGCATCCTGCCAGAAAGAGTGGTTGTAGAGGATGCTGTTTCTGTGAAGCATGATTTGAATTTAAAGGCTTAACTCTTGAGTTGATGACAGTGGCCAGGTTATGAGTTTGAATTAGAGTTGTATGTGAATACTGTTTAGAATTAACACAGAGAGTTTGTAGCAGAGAGGGAAAATTAAATTTTGGGTGGGATCAGCTGAAGGCAATGGCTGAATATTGTCAGCATTAGATGACAAAAAGAAGGGTCTTTAGAATATAAATCGTAGGAATAGCAGAACCAGTGCAAAATGTTAAATAGAGGGGTTTCAGAACTGCTGAAAAACACTTCACTGGTAAAAATTATGAGTGGATCCACTATAGATTATACATCTGTCTGCAAATTTTGAGCCAAAATATGAAAAGATACAAGCTCTGAATAGTGTTCCATTCTAATGCATTTTAGCTGAATATGTGTGATAACTGTACTAACGTTTAACTTGAGATAATACCTTTTAAAACAAATTATTTGAAATAAACAACAAACCACAAAGCATCACATTTTCAGAATACAAACAGTTAGTTTGCAATCCAGCCCAGTATCTCAATTTAGATTGTGATAGAAACACAACTAATTTCTTTGTTCCCAGCTCCCCTGTCATGTTACATAGTGTAGAATGAAAGACAAAACTCAAACAAATTTACACAGATGTGGAAAATAGTACAAGTGACATTCAGGGCTTTATCACCTTCTTCTATAAAATGAAATAAAATCTCAGATCTTAATAACTTCTGAACGTGGAAGCAATTTCAGCTCTGACAAAGCCACGCAAGACTCAAAAGATTTGAGAGGGCTTCCTATTTTAGAAACCACATTGGGTTATTCTTTGTGAAAAAAATAGTTTTTCTAAAGCTAATAGTTCAAGAAGTACATCTAAGTTTACAGTTTAGCTACAAAGGCAAATTGTCCTCATGCTGTTGCGATTGAAGAAAAACATACAAGCATATTTAATGTTATCCTTACTTTGTATTCCCTATTGTGGTTATGAAATTATAGTTATATGTAGGTGCTGATGCATGTATATGTATGTATATATGTATTTCTATGTCTATACATAGATTTATTGATTTGGTATACTTAATGATTTGGTTTGTTTTGTTTTTTGTTTTTATTTTTGTTGTTTGTTCGTTTGTTTTTTTTATTGATAGAACCTGGAAAAAACCAGCAGAAACTATGACCTTTTCTTTTTTCCCATTCTGTTTATGTGCAGTAACACATATGGCTGTTCTGCCATACTAGATAATGCTCATACATAAGGAAAACATGAGGAACTGCTGATTCCTAGGAATTTTGCCTTGTGTTCTAAGCAGAAGAAAAGGGATGTGTATGTGTGTGTCAGGATATATACTTCTGCCTTTTCTTGATCTTATGTTAAGCAGAAGTAAATTTATTGCAGAGGTCCAGAGGAGGTTACAAGGGAGTTTTTCTCTCTTATGTCATTTACCTCTGACATATATACCATAGGTGTTTTTCCAGCCCTTTCTTACTTTCTTCTATTTAAAAATGTTTCCTTGGGAGTGTGTGGTATTCATATGCAGTGAAACTGAAGCAGTAGCTGTAAAAAAGAACATCTGGCCCTCTTCAGAAGCAGTATTTTTCTCAAAATTGTATGTAATATCCAATAATGATTTCTGTCTAGTGAAAGACTATGTGAACACTGATTAGGAGCTGTGTGTATTTTAGATTAATTATGTCTTGTGGGCAGTGTAGCATATGCTTCAGTATCCAGAAGGATAAATTTAAGGATACAGAAATTGCCTCTTAAAAGCAAATCAAAGTCACAGGAGCAAAATGATCTTAATCCCATCTGCTGTCAGGGAAGAGCCAAACATAAGATAACAAAAATTTAGAGGTCTCCCTAATGGCTTGCTACTGGTGCTAGATTACAAGTTGGTCTTCATGGTCTTAAAAGGTATTTCCCAACATGAATTATTCTATTATTTTATAATTCTATAGTTTCTTGCTTTATTACAATTCTCAGCTGTAATCAAGTTGTTTGTAGGCAGTGAAACCACAGATTCTACTGAGTTTCTTTAAACTTAGCTTTTTAAGTTAATAAGATGATCTGATACTGTGTGTTGTTGGATTTATTATTTCTTCTCCTTCATAATTCCCTTTTCTTGTGCGTGGGTTATTTTTTTTCCTAATATGGAAAATTTAATATAATAACCTTTTACACTGAGCTGCAGTCTCATAGCCATTTTATTTAATTTATCTAATTTTCTCCTTCTTTTTTTCCATGCATGGAAAGTAGTTCTTCCTGAAAAATTATCACAGGAACATTGAACTTCATGTCTGTGTCCATTCTGGTGGGAACATTGCAGGCAATGAATACTGAATAGCTAAGAAATAGCTTATAAATATAATCAATAGAAAGTATCTTGTATCATCACAGATAATGAAAGTTATTTCCTTTTTCCTTCAGCAAAGGATTAGAATGTGTTCATATTTAATGTCAGTCTTTGTTTTAAAATTAAGCAGGGAATTCTTGTGGAAACAATCTCAATCACTCCCTTTTCCCCAGATTTGGCACATTTTCTTCCCTCCAAAGCCTGTGTTTGCAGCTGCCTGATTTAAATCAGAAGTAATACTTGTTGCATAGTACAAGACTTCAGAGGTTATGCTTATGTTTATTATACTGCTGGAAATGAGTTAGAGAAACCTGTGCTAATACTTAGGTTTATTTATGGCCTAGCTTTGATTCTTAAGGAATCTCAGCCATTTAGCCCCACCTGACAGAAAGGATGATTGAAGTTAGAGCTTGACACTTGCACTCAGTTCCTAGAGCAGGTTGTGAGGCAGTGAAAAGGGGATTGTGATGACCCTGTGAGGTTGGTTCCTCACAAATTGGAAAGCAGGAGGATAATGTGTGACCAGGACTGTCAGCTAGTGTCCTTGCTCTGGAGCTTGAAATGGGGTGTGTGTTGCACAGCAGATTCTCGTGATCTTAAGGGCTCGTGGTAGAGCTCTGCTGACCTTTTGGTATGGACCAATGCCATGTAAAGGTGTGATGTGAGCAGAAGGACACAGTAAACAGAAGGACTCATCTTCAGCTGCATAAATCATCTACATTCAATGCATATGGATAGGAGCCCAAACCTACAACCTCTCTCCTAGCCCAAGAAATGCCTTTCTTTACCTCCAGTCAGTGACAAGTTTAGGAAGAAGAGAGAGACTACAATCTGTGTCAGCCCATTTTTCCTTTCAAAACTTAAATTTTTACAGCCCACTATTTGTGGTAGTATTGAGCACCCATATTTGGTCACTCCAGAGCTCTTTGTCTCCATCCATCTCTTCCCAGATCCAGCATGGAGACATGCTTCATCCTGTGCATCCTTGGGAGATGACTGAGTCACTACAAAGCAGCACAATGAGAGACCTTTTTAAAAGTATTTTAGCTGGATAGAATAAATGTTAGGGCAGTTTTTCTGCCAATTCCCAAATAATTACATCTATGATAATTTCATAATAGAAGCAAGAGAGAGCTATGCCTTACAGCCCAGCAAATACTGGTTTTGATATAACCATTGAAAGGCTGTAGGTTTTGGACTCATGGGACAGTGAAGGCCAGCATGATGTTTGTTTTAGCAATTGTCTAATGGCCAGCTGTCTCACCTTTGCATGAGCTGAAGCTCTTTGAAGAATATGAATGATAAATGCCTGGAAAACCTTGTCTGGATTAGATGATCTAGATTATCTTCCATCTCTCATGATCCTGTGACAACGTAGTCTATGAGTGATCAAGTGTCTAGAATATATGAATCAAAATTTTCAAGTTTTTTCCAACTGATGTCTTAACCTATGCCTACCCTATTCCTCAGGGCTCTGAATGGATCCTTAAGAATCAAATCAATTTTTTTTAAAGGCATCAACCTCATCTGTGTTCCAGAATCTAGACAATGCAAAAAAGTTCATTAGGAGGGAGGCTTACTAATCATGCCACATATGACTAGATATCTCTCACGGCATGTGTTCTATGACATGTTGCAGAACACATAAATGTGCTTGCTGGGCTGCTTGCCTTTGCAGGTCTCTCAAACTGCCTGAGCCTAAATACAAAGATTAGTCATTTTCTGTGTTCTCAGAGCATCATTTGGGATCCCTTCAGGACCCAGGCACTAGCTTTCTGAAGCTGTTATCAGGTGAATGGAAGAAAGCATTTACTGAGCCATTATCAGATTAAACATCTAGGGAAGAATCCTGGAGTTAGGAGAGAGAAACAATGCCAGAATTTGAGAAGGTTTTTTCTTGTTGGCATTAGACCAACATATTGTACTCAAAACAAATGTGCTTGGTTTTGAATTTTCTACTCTGTGCTATAATCAATAGAAAGAAAGGAACATTTCAAGACTTTGTTGATTTTACCAATATATTGCTTTATTTAAGTAACAGAATACCTTTTCATAAACACTCCTGCATTATAAGAAACTCCAACATCACCATTTCTCCATGTGTTTCACTGCACTAGCAGCTCTCCTGGGACCCAGAGCCCTGTATGCCACACAACCTTGTTGCTGTCCTTCCCTGCCAAATCACCCTTTGTACATACCCTGATGTGAGGACTGGATCTCGCAGCAGTCTTTCAGCTAACAGATGGGCTTGTAACGCGTGGTGGAGGTTATTATCCTGCTGACACAGACCAAATGAACATGGCAAACTGCTGTCCATGGCAGACACACTTGGTGAATCCGTATTCTCTAAAACTTTCCAAAAGGTAAAGGAATTTCTGTTAAATCAACCTGAATTTGCCAAGTAAGGCTGTGGGTTTGATCCCTGTATGGGGTCACTTAAGAGCTGGACTCAATGATCCTTGTGGGTCCCTTCCAACTCAGAATATTCTGTGATTTTTTGAAATGCCCTTAAAAGCAGAGGCATTGTTAATTTTCACACAGGTACTTCCTCTGGTTCTAGTCTCCCTCTTTTCCAATCTATAGTAAATATGTAGCTTTTCTAGAAAGTTGCAAGGCTTGATACCTTGATACCTGGTTTATCACCTGGTGTCAAGTGTCTGTGTCTCTAAAATGATGTGTTCACTTATAATGATACTTTAGAGGCAGTGGTAGTGATCCTTATGGGCTCTGAATTATAAAATTTTTAAGTAATATAACTTAATGTGGTGACTAATTTTATATGGGATAATATTATAAACTCACAGAATTATTTGGCTTGGGAAAGACCCTTAAGATCATGTCCAACTGTTAACCTAACACATGCGTCATCAATATTACATTCTTCTTCTAATTAAATCAATCTAACCCTTGGAAAAGCACCAAAAATATGATGATAATATTATTTTGAAAGCAACTGATTTTCATGTATAGATAATAAATGCCATGTATACAACCTATTTATTTTATATGTGCATTACCCCACAGAGAAAAGAGAAGGTATTACAATCTCATTTAAATTAAGTCTCTCAAGTACTGACAGGAGCCATATAAACATTTTTAGTTTTTTTCAAGTACTAGAAGATAGGAGCTTTTGTCAAGTTTGCAGGAGGGCATTTTAGACTTGACACTAAAATATGTTATTTTGTTGTATCATGTCATGTGTCATATCTTTATTGTAACAAGAATTGGTGAGCCTGTGCTGTAGCATAAAAGCTTTCTGGAAGGCAAGGTTTTTTTTTAATAAATGTCCTGTATGCTTTTTGAGAACAGTACAAGAGTTTTCATAACTCTTTTGCTCTTCCTTCCTCTGTCCCATGCCGCTCCATTTTATATTGTTGCAGAGTTCTGGTTAAAGTTTATTAGAAATGGAATTTCAGTTGCACTGTATGCTGAGGTACACACAAATTTAATTTCTGTGAGTCTTATTTTGAGGGCAGAGTTCATTCTGTTTTTTCATATACTGCTGTCAGACTGATAGCTGTGGAAGGATACCAGCTTCCTGCCTGGTCTCCTTCACAGAATGGAATAGTGATCTGCATTTGGCAGGAAAAAAGCAAGCACTTTCCCTGTGCAGAGATAAACTCACAGCTGCCTGCCCTCTGAGCAGGCACTGCTGAGGAGGTTTTTTTGTGTGCGTTCTTTTTGGCTTAATCAATTGATCTTTGTCTGGATAGAGTCCTATTTGATTTAATGTTGAAACCTTGGATGAAAGAGTCAGGAAAATTTCCTGTAGCAGTTTCCTGTAACCAGACTTTGAAAATCTGAGTAGAAAACCCCTTACTCTATTGACAATCGAGGCAGTTGTGTCTCTCAAGAGCTATTAGAGGCTTCCTCCTGCTAGTCTGAAAAGCTTCTACATAATGTGGTGGAAAACCACTTTGTCAAAGGGCACAAATACCTCTTCAGAGAATTCTGAAAATAGCAACCTTCCTTCCTCATCTGCAGCACAGTAGGGGCCAGCTCAGCAATTACTATGATGACTAAAGTGCTGATAAAACAGCAGTACTCACCCTAAGAAGTCTTGTAAATAAAGATTTCCAAGGCTGTCCCAGTCTTGTTTGGGGTAGCTACAGCAACAGTCCCAGATCTGCCAGCAGAATGCAACACCCTCAAGTCAGATAAGACTTAAAACATGATTTATATTTACTGTAAAGCCTATTTTCCTACTGTGTTATCCCTAAATTAGAAAGGGCAGAATGTATGTACTTTGAAATGTTAACTGAGGCAAGAGATAAATTGTTATTGGCAAACCATTCTGACCATAGACTTTTATTTCAGTCACTTGAGTCATTTCTGGATAGGTTTTCTAAGTCTCAGTAAATATACTGGGTACATGCTCCTATTGCTGCCTACACTTTTATCCATCTGTTATCATGGCACTATTCCTACTTAGAAGTTGGTCAGACCATTACACTAGAAAAGAGGTGCCAAGGGAGTGTGGGTTTAGACATTTACAAAAGCTCTTCTGCAGGCTCTCTGTGCTCTGAGATAGGATTGCCACATTGATGCCACATGCTTCCTTACCTCATGACATCTGTTGGTGCTGAAATGCCAAAAAAACCCCTGTGTAAGTACAAAATGGACCTTTCTATTGTTTGTATATGTTGAAAAATTTAATTAAAACAGATATGTTTCATGAGATCACATTCTTTTCCAAATACAGAATAACTGTGCTGTTGTTTTTAAGACAGTTTTATGACTCATAATATCAGCCAGTAAGTTCATTGGTTCAAGAAAGTTTGTATTGGTCCTAAGTCAGCTAGGTTCAGTAGCTATCTTAATTAAGACATGTACCTCAGGCAGCTTGATAACTAAGTCTTGATCATCAGCATGCAGTTGTTTGATTACAATTTCATCACAGAACAGGTTTTTTGATGCATTATACCACATTTCTCATATTTGATTTTAGTTTTTTTCTTGGACAATTCTTTTTCTTGATCAGTTTATTCAAACTAGTTGCTTGGTAAAGGACTACGTTATTTTAGAATAAGTTCTAAAATGTGCTCAAGCACATGAACAGATGTAAGCTGAATTGTATCAGCTTGACAAATCAAAGATCAGCTGAGCTGTGGTACCTTTCCATGTGCTCAAGTACTCAGCCTGCTTGATGAGTGCACCCTCAGTAAATTCACAGATGACACCAAAATGGGTGGGAATCAGGAAGGCTCTGGAGGGATCTGGAAAAGCTGGTTTGATGGGCTAGCATCAGTGGCATTGAGGTTTAACAAGGTGAAGTGCCAGGTCCTGCCCTGGGGTGACAAGAACTCCATTCAATATTCCAGGCTTTGGGGGTGAGTGGCTGGAAAGTGGCCTGGTGGAAGAAGACTTGGGGATGCTGGTTGAGAGCCATCTGAAGACAAGCCAGCATGTGCCAAGAAGGCCAATGGCAACCTGGCTGTATCAGCAGCAGTGTGGCCAGCAGGAGCAGGGCAGTGATTGCCCCCTGCATGCAGCATTGGTGAGGCCACACCTCAGGTCCTGGCACCACTTCTGGGCCCCTCACTGCAGAGAAGATGTTGAGGTGCTGGAGAGAGTTCAGAGAAGGGAACAGAGCTAGGGAATGGTCTGGAGCAAAAGTCTAATGAACAGTTGAGGGATCTGGGAGTGTTTAACCTGGAGAAAAGGAGGTGGAGGCTCAAGAGGAACCTTATCATGCTCTACAGCTCCTTGAAATGAGGTTTAGTGAAACGGGGGTTGGTCTCTTTTCCCAAGTGACAAGTGATAAAATGACAAGAAACAGCCTCAAGTTACACTAGGGAAGGTTTAGATTGGGTGTCAGGAAAAATTCCTTCACCAAAAGGGATGTCATGCACTGGAACAGGCTCTCCAGGGAAGTGTTGGAGTATGGATGGAGGTATTTAAAAGACTTTTAGATGTGAGGTTTGAGAACATAATTTAGTGGCAGACTTGGCAGTGCTGGCTTAACAGTTGGATTCCATGACCTTAAAGGTATTTTTCAACTTGAATATCTCTGATTCTGTATTGAATATCCACTGTTAAATGACTGAAAATAAGTTAGTATGGCATTTTAATGAGTTAGCATATGTCATCATAACAGCATTAACTGATGATAACACAATTTTGTTACAAATGTGACTAAATAGATGACTGTAAATAGAAAACATTTTAGAATTCAGTCAGAAGGGGAATGAACATTTAGTCATGTGGTGTGGCCACACTGGGAAGCTAAGTTCAGCAAGCAATAACTTCATTGTTTATAACAACATTCTCATCTTTTCCTTACTTTATATTAAAATGCATTTGACTAAACATTGGTAGTAGTGTAGTCACAAGGAACTATTGTGTTTTAATTTTTCTGCAGTGGGCTGAAAGTGCATATGCTGGTAGTTACATGAGTTTATCTAATGAGAACTTCATCATTAAGCACCATATCATGATTGTGTTCGCTGCTATATGTGAATCCTTGTATGTAAACTCTTACAGGAGTTTTCTTCTATAACATAAGAGTTTTCTTCTATAATGTAGGATATTTTTAACAATTTTTTCACTACTGTTTCATAAACAGAAGTTGATGTAGAAATGCAACTACTTTTTACACCAAGGAATAATAAGACTTGTGAGATTGTATTTTAGATATTATTTTCTATTCACTTATTTTTTGTCATTGTTTGTAGGATGATTTCTGGGGTTTGTTCTTATTTTGAATTATATTTGAACATTTTAACTCAGCATTATTAAGATTTTAATTTAATATCTTAAAAAGAATTTGAGATCACAACTTGTATAGTTGATGTACATTTTTAATACAAAGTTCAGTGAAGAAATGGCAAGGATTTTGGATCAAATGCTGAGTTTTCCCATTCTGTTCCTAGTGGTCACTGAGACTGGGTGGGATTCAGTTAAATATTACTATCTCTAAATTTAGTTGACTACAAATAGGTGTCCATCCTCCTATTAGAGTAAGTGAAGATCCAGTCAAGCTGCTTGATGGAGCCTAGAGAGGGAATTGGGTATCCTAGAGAGGTACCACTAACACCCTTCAATGTGAGCTCTTGATGTGAATTCAGAGCTCTAGACTAGGACTGAGGTGACTAAACTGAAGTACCTAATACCATTTCAAGCATGTTAGAGTGCCATTCTTTCTTTGCTTGTTTGCAGTACAGAAGGCACAGGTGTTCTGTGGATACTGGCTCATATCTTCCAACTCCTTTTTTGTGGTTTGGAGTGTTACTGCATATTTTTTCGTGAAAAGACTTCTCAGTAGAAGGTGGAATCTTCCACTTCTACATATGTGGCTTTTTTCACATTCTGGCAATATGAAGAAATTACATTATCATTATTTATTTTTAAGTATTTTCCCCAAAAAGAATCACTCAAAATAGTATTTCAACATACAAAATAAAGCTATTTTTTTACATGAACATACACATTTCCCATCCCTATGCAGCAGTTTGTCAGTTATTCTCTGAGCACCACAAAAATATTCCTTAAGTGTCCTGTTGGTTGACAGTTTCTATCAGCGTTAAGTAATCATTTCTTTGCACATTGGCTGTCACTTCAGACACATAAGATTAATCAGTGCCTTTCATAACACCCTTCTGGAAATGGAAGTTCTTAGTGCACTTATCTTTTCCTCTCACTGTTTTCATCCTCTTTCTTTCTGTGCATGTCAATGAGAGAGAGACTTTCTGAAGACTTTAAGGGAAATGTTGCTGAATTAAATTAAATGCTTAAATAAACATCAAATAAGTTCTCTAGAGGGGAAGTGAGTTAATATTTTCTGAATGCTGGCTAAACAAGAAAGTAAGATTACAGTTGGACAGTAATTATAAAATTACTTCATGGGAACAAAAAGATTTAAAATTTTAGACATGACAAAAACATTGGAGAAAGATTCATTTGAAACCAGGCAAGAAGTCTTTACTACATTAGTCTCTAGACTTTTACTAAATATTCCCAGGTTGGATATTCTGGAATGCTTTAGAAGAAACAGTTTTATATTTAATCTCTACCTGGTTCAAGTGAAGGCTTATTCTTCAAATTTCCATGAAGTCTGAGGTAGATTTCAATTCTTTTTAGGATTATAATTTTCATTTAAGATTAACATCGTCAAAATGAGTTTAAAAATTCTTTTTGCATTCAAAAATATAAGTGTAGCTCTTTGATATCTAAGGCTGCATTAATATGTAGTTATTTCTTGATCATATAGAACAAGTGATGACAGAATTATTTATTAAAAATTTATCATACAGAATATTTGTCTCTTTCATAGGAAAGAGAGAGAAACCATAGGAACTAGAGACATGTTTAGCATACTCATTTTTTGACTGACTTAGAATACTGTTCATGTCAATGACTAAACATTTTATGGTGTAACACGTAAATTATTCAGGTGATGTCACAGAGTGGCTCAAGCCCTGTGCATCTCCATGAATAGGTCAGTGATTCTGGTCCTGGTGTGCCTCAAAGAAACCTTAGATACCATTTACCTCTTGCAGAAGTGAACAAGAAATTTCTCTGGTCTGAAGTGCTTTCCTCTGACCCTATCTCAAAGAAATATGTGTGAATGGCTCTTTCAGGCTTCATTAAAAACATATCAGCAGATGGCTGAAACAGTGAAATCCTGCTCCTGACAGTCACTTTCTACAGGAGTAGAAAAAAGCAAAACCTGAACTTGTCTGAGCAATAACAAAGGAGATGCTAAACCTTAATGTCTCCCTAGAATCCAGTTATTTCTTTGGAGTGTTTTCTGTTGAAGCTAAGTGTTCTGTTCCTAAGAATTACTGGGAAATTGCATTTTGTGGCATGTCAGATGTAAAAAACTCAGTGCACTCTCTCAGTAAGACACTGCATTGTGCAAACTGTTTTCAGAGATGCCTAATCACACTTTCTATTCATCCTGATACACCTTTGATTATGAATGCTATGACTGTTACTGGATTCTGTAGGTTTTGTGCTGTAAGAATAAACTAGTCTAGCTGTGATTTGTAATGGCAATTATACATTCACTCTGGTGTTTGCAGACAGATTAACATATGTAAATATTCAAATTTTTTCAGCATTTGTTTTTCTATTTAGAAAAAAAAACAGTGATATACTCTAAAAGGTATACCCTACAAGGGAACAGGATAATGTAAAATAGTAAATTTGGCAATTTTTATTAGAAGTTCTGACCTATTTTTTAAGTATGACTTATAACCATAATTATATCTCTTGTAAAGCCACATAAAATATAAGCTGATGCCTTTGTGTGTCTGAATATCCTTGGAAAGTTGATTTGAATTCTACCTTCAGTCAGAATCAATTCTGTTAAAAAAGTACATTTGACTCTGCTCTTCAATGACCTCTGAACTTCTTGTTGAACTTCATTTCAATGAGCCATGACTAACCTGACAAAACAGCATGTTGTCAAGAAGGTTGTTATCCTAGCAGAGTGAATAAAAAGAAGAGAAAATAAAATTTCCAGCTAGAGAAATGTCCTATGCTACAGGTGTGTTCTGAGGTTGAAGGCTCTTGGACTTGCAATAAAACATGAATGCTTCTGAGAAAAAGATTCTAAAATATTATTAGCTTTAATTTTTCAAGATAATTTGAGATAGTAAAATGAATCAATAAAAAATGGGAGAGTAAATAAAAATAATAACTGTAATTAGAAGTTCAGAAACTTTTCATTTAGTTGTTCAGCTTCACATTCTCCCCATGCTATAAGGCTCTCATATACAGCAGTTGAAGTGTTTAACCACTGCTTATTGGATTTTTCACTGTTTACAGTCAAAACAGTTTCCAAATTATATGTGGGTGTTACTGAAGGCTTCCTCTACCTCTTGTATATTTCTTCAGGCAGGTAGCCAAGGTTATCATCTTTATTTTTCTTCATTGTGGGTTGGTTTGGGTTGTGGGCTTTTTTTGGTTTTGTTTTTTCTTTGTTTTGTTTATTTGTTGGGTGGGGGGAGGGACAGATTGGCTGATTGGTATGGATTGTTTGGGGTTTTTTTCCTGAAGAGCAGAATTTCTAATAGAAACTCTAATTGTGCAAGTCTAGAATTTCTTCTATACTATCATGTATTAGAGAGCTAAACTCCGCAACTAAGTGACATGGTTTGTCTTTTACATTTGGTACTTCTCTCAAAATGTTGTTATAATCCTGAATTTAGTTTAAATTTACATATGCTAGAGACAGATTAAATCCAGAAAATCTGAATCCTGATTTCAAATAGTTGTTATTACAGTAAGAGCCGATTGCAACATTTTGATCCTTTTCAGTACAGGTGTTTAAAATAATCAATTTAATAAAGATTCTCACAACTCTTGCATGAAAATGGAGTCAGAGAATCATGGGAAAGCTCTCACAGACATAAAATTAAATTGTAAGTCGTTGCAAAAAGTTCTTCATAAGCATAAATTGAAGAATTAAACAGGACTGAACAACATGGAAGTATAAGAATTTAAAATTAAGAATCAATTTGCAAATTGTAGTAATGACCAAACTATATGCTCTTTTAAGAGTTGATCTGTAATGCCAATAATATATGCTATGCTGTTTTAGAGGTTATCATTAATTTTTATCAAATTAAATATGAGTGAATTCATTCAGTGTTCATTCAGAATTAAACTATTCTTAGTTAGAAGGAAGAATCTGTCTGTTTTTATTTTCAGCTACAATGCTTAAGCTGATCAGATATAACAATTACTAATTTCTCCTGGATACACTGAAATATTCAATGGAATAGTACAAAAAAAAAGGTTTTACTGCTTTATTGAAATTATGCTCTTGCCCAACGCAGTGGATGTAATGAGACCATAAGCAATATAAACTATTAGTAAACTAATCATGAGTTGTGGAACAAGTTGTAGACTGAAACTGTTTGTACTGTTGATCAGCATGTTTCCTGGAATGTTTTTAGCACACAACAATTTAAAACAGTACAGGTCAGTTGAACGTCATAATTTGCATAATAGCTTGCAAACTACTGCCACAGCCAGTCTGGATGGAGTCATTCTTGTTTGGGCTAAATTGCTTTTAGGGGAAAGGGCTATCAGAGGCTTACAGACAGGAGCTCTGCTGTGCCACCTGAACTCAGTTTTAGAGAACAAACATCGACCCATTTGTTTTAAGATGGGGCCATGGGGCCCTGCCCAGTAGGCTGGCTGATGGCCAAAACAGCACAACTCGTACCTTGAGAAGAAATGCTATAATGGCTAAGCAGGGTACAGATTTAGCATCTAATTTTCTCTCTTAAAATGTTTTAGGCCTGTGTTGTATTAAATTAAACAGATAAACAAGACAATGATGTGTGTTTATGAGAAGCATGATTCTTTCATACCCTGTAAAGTTAGTTGTACCTATCTCAGGTATTTCAAGACAGGTAAGATTAATGTCCCACTGACATCTGTTCTCTTTTATCTCAGATTGTGTTCCTACACTTGAAGAGGGAGAGATAGATTTACAGTTCTGTGCTTCTTTATTCTTTATTGTATTTTCCAGAAGAGAGGCTGAATAGCCTTCAAAAGTAGTCCTTCTAGCACTTTAAAACACAAAGCATGTTAAATATTCTCTTTAGGCACTGTGGGCTGAACAGATATGATTAACTTTAGTTGAAATTTGCTATACTCATGAAATAGTTAATCCTGCTGTTCAAATAATCTTACATTTTCCACAGGTTCTGCACAGAAAAACTTGATTACCTTAGAAACATTTTATATCTTAATTTTAAGTCACCTGTTTTGGCTGAACTTCAACAGACTTATATAATACCTATATGGCCACATTGTCCCTATGTAAAATTTTTAAAAGGCCTTAGAAGGAGTCCTTCTATCTATACATTTTTTTCTGCCACTTTTCTGTAATACCATAGAAAGAAGGAGTTTATACCATTTATCATCAAACTTTTGGGACATTCCCTTTTCTACAAATATATAATTTAATTTCCTCAAAAATAATGTGAGTAAGGCACAAAAGTAAATACAGACACTAAACCAAAGATCAGTTGCTGGGCTTGTGTCTGGTTCCCTAAACAGTCCCAATAAATCAAATTTCCAAATACACTTTGACTATTGGAAAGAATGCTGTAATGATTCCTTTTCTTATGAGCATTGTGAATTAAAGTCTGAGCAGGACTCCGACATCCTGAAACAAGCAAACTATCTAAATGCAGCTTGTCCTCATCTGTGTAAAACAGAAGAAAGAATGGGGGAGTCTGAAAAAGGAATAATATTTTAGAAAACATAACACAGGCCTCTAGAAACTGATCTTCTGATAAATAGCCTAGATCATACAGAAAAGCTGAAGAAAAGAGATTTATTCGCATCTCACTTGTGGTGGCACCAGATTCTCTGGGGTTTTTTTGCATCTGAACTCTGTATATTACCCTCATATTTACTTATATCTAACATGACATTTGCATAAATTGGCAAAGGTCTCAGTTTTACTGAGGACACTTGTAAATCTCACCGGATAATGTGGGATTAAAATCAGATACTGCTTACCTATCTCGTGGATCTGTGCTCAGAGTGATAAACTGTCAGCCATGAATGTTGGTACAATTTATTCTTGTAAAAATTATTGTAAAAGGGATAGAAAATGGCAAATTCATAATGCCTTCTTGTCACATAGATGACAAAATGAGAACAAAAAAAATCACAAACTATTTTTTTTTTGTGAAAATCATCAAATTGTAATGAGAATAGAAAGTAGCACAAAATATGTACTACATCCCTGAGCTCCCTAAAATGTGATCTTTCTGTTGCCCTCAAATGGCATTTTCCAGGTTCATTTACTCTGCACATTCTATAGTTTTTTTTGTTCCCTTAGCTGTTTCTAAATGGCTCATTAAAAATATGCACAGATATAAAAATGGGATGTGGTTGTGCAGTTTTTTCATGAGACATTTTACAAATATTTTATGCCTTTCATCATTGTAAAGAAAAATGTAAGATTATGACACTTTCCAGATAAACATGGAGAGTTGAAACCAAGTAGAATCAACCTGGACCAGCTTGAGGGGGGTTGTGCGTGGTTTGGGGCAGCAAATATAAACTGCATTCACATTATTGAGTGTGATTTAAGAAAAGTAGCTTGAGTCTGAAATGCTTCATTATGTTTAATATGTCTTTTAATAAATTCTAGAACTCCAAATATGTCTTTTATCTATTTATAGTCTTTTTCTTAAGACTGAGTATGACATATTTTCTTACCTCCAGAAATTCTCAAAACTTGGTGAGTTAATTTCAAAATTGGTGGCACAAAAGACTCTATCAAGCATACATGTTCTGGATATCCTTTTGAAAAAAAGGTTAATTTCCTAACATATTGATTAAAACAGATTCATACTAAAAATAAGCTCATGAAAAATTTTATTTGGGCCTGTGATTCCATGATAATGTTTCATGCCCTGCTTTTGCAGACAGAATCCTTCCGCAATAGATCAACAATCACATGTTTTTCAAGTCAAACTAGCAAACATACAACTTCCTAGGGAGTTCCTCAGGTTTTAGGGAGGAAGCTCTAAAGGCAGATTAGCCAGTCCCACAGAGAAGCATTTTTATTTACATGTGTTTTTACTATACTTATTGCTGTTATGTAACACAAAGTGGTTACCAAACCATGATAAATAGAGCAGCACTCATTTCTTTTTTAAAATATCACTTGTTTCTGAGAATGGTCATTATCGATGGAATGAGAGTAAAATGTGCTTTTTTGTAAACTTGTAACCACCTAAGCCCTCTGGATTTTGCTGTGTTTCTTCCTCCAGCAGCTGGGTTTTCTTTTTGTGATGCCTGTTTGTGAGCATTCATCCTGTCAGGCCTTGCAATGTGGTACAGTCTGTTTTCCACAACTTTTGTAATTATTGACTTTTGTTGGCTTTTTTCAGTTTTTATTAAACCCTTAAACCATTTCCTACTTTTATTTGTGTGTCTGTTTTTTTAAATTAGTTCATGTAGTTTGTTGATTTAATTCAGGGAGTGCTTTTATGTAAAACCAGACAAAACCAGTCTTACTTCTCTGTCTTCATGTGTTCAGCCTAGTTTATTCTACAATTTCCTAGGCAAACTTTTGTCATAAAATTCTCAATTTTGTTGCAAATATGGCTTTGTTTTCCTACTCCCATTATCAATTAAATTCATTAATGATTATTGACAGCAATACTATTCCCATAAGTCATTTATAAGGAATGTTTTGGCAATATTAGGCACCATGTACAAATTAGTTCTGTAAGATGAAATGTCCCATGAAGAATTTATTGGGCAAATACTCTATTACAAAGAGAGAACTGAAAAGAGCTCATACTAGCTGAGTGAGATACACACTTACTATAATACATTATAGTTGTAATGTACATTTTTAACTATGATGGAGAAGTAGCTAATGAAGCATTAAAAGATAATGTTTTCTCTAAGTGCTAAAGTAGCATAATCAGGGATATTGAAGCAAAATCTTAATAAATGAATGAAACAAGTTAAAATTATTCTGTCAGATTGGTTACAGAGGTAAATGTTCAATCTACAATATGATCTCTTACAAAAACTTAAGATGGCAAATTTTATGAATCTAGGTGGACATTTTGGGTATGATTTCACTTCCCAAAAATCACTGTGGAATGAAGAGTCAGCTGAATTAGTATTTACACTTTTTTTTCTTTTCCTGCAGATACAAGCATAATATAAACACTTTTCTGTTGCAATTATTTTTTTTTACTTGGCTTACATAATTCTAAATTTATACTACATCATATCTGAAAACAGCAGTAGAAACTCAAGATTTTTCAGAAAAGAAGTCTGCTTAATTGTTTTGGTAGAATGATTTAAATGATTGTATCCAAGTTCCATCTATAAAGAAAAAAGATTATTTCTGAAGTACTGGGTTTATATTAACTGCAGATGATTGCAGGACATAATTTTAACTGCTTTAATGTACACAAAAATTCACTTCTGCACACTGGAAACTGCTTCCAGATCTGCCCTTGAAGACAGATGTGAACTTTCCACTTCATTGCCTATGAGCAAATTTCTTCTTTTGAAGAGAGGTCCATAAATGGCTCATTTTACAAGCAGACTGCATATTATTCTGGTGTCAAAAGCTTGGGAATTGATTACATGGACTATAATACAGATATGATAATTTTTGTTGTGTTTTAGGATGCAATTTGGATTCTCTGTGCCATACATCTGGAGTTTTAATCTCTGGAATACACTCTTTATGCTTGTGTACTTGGAGCCTTCCACAATCCATGTTGACAAAGACTCTTGCTTTCTGAGGTTATTTAAAATTTCTATTAAATTATGGTATAATTGATTTTTTTTTGTTGTTTTTACTCAGGGAGATGCATATTTTACTAAAAGTTTGTTGTTTTTAAATTTGTTTATATGATATATATGATCAAAAAATAGAATGTAAGTGTGAATTCCTAATTTAAGCTATATAGTTTCATAAAACTATGAGTAAGTTTCTATTCTAAAGATATATTTCTTTAGGAGAAAAAAAATTATATCCTGGTTTTATAAATTATGAAATAAGGTGCGAATGAAGTAAATAAATTGTTTAGGTGCCATAAAGCCAAGAACTAAAAAATTATTTTGGACAGTTTTACCAAATGACTGTTATGTTTTTTTTATTTTGTTTTGGTATGGTTTTGGTTTTTTTGTTTGGTTTTTTTGTTGGATTGGTTTGATTAAGTTTGGTTGGTTGGTGGGTTTGGGTTTTTTCATTCTTTTTGGGTTTTTTTGGTGGAAATTGTGATAATCTTAGGAAAATAAGGAGATACAGAAATCACCAACAAAATCAATCCCACTGTTTTATTTGGGTCTTTTATTTTATTTTTTTTTCTTTATAAAATGCTATTTAATTGGTTTTCGACCATTCATTATAGGAGTATCCCGAGGTGAATGGAGAGCTTGTAAGTAGCAGAAAGCTCTAGGTCTGTCTCTGAAGAAGAATAAAAGAACAATAAGAACGGTTGTAACATTTTTGCTCAGAATTGTTACACAGAAAAGTGGAGGTGCTGTCTGGGTGAGATCCTTACTTTCATCATCAGGATTCCCTTGGCCATGTGTGGGCTTTCATTGCCTGGAGAACAAAGATAAGGAGGAAATTTTGGGGTTTTGGGAGATTTTTTCATTTGGTGTTTTTTTGAGTTTTTTACTTTTCACATTGACTTCTTTGTCATTGTTATCTCCAGATGTTTCTTGTTTACTTATAAGAGAACATACAATTAAATTAATTAGAAGCTGACATTAGTATCGGTCATTCTGGAAGACTGAGGATTAGATCATGTTATTTATGATGTAAACAGGTTCTTTAAAAGAGTATTTCAAGGATTGAGTAAATGTTTCTAAATTAATTAAGACTTGAAAATTGACTTTTAATGAGAAAATAAGATCAGTCTATTTTACATATCAGCAATACATTTGACAGCATAAAACTTCAAATGAATGTTGCTCTTATCCGTTTATTTTCTGCTTATGTTAAGGGTTATTTTTTGCCACTTTGAGTTTTTCAATAGGGGATAAAAATACAGAATTCAGTCCAAGGTTTGGAGAATTAAAATTTTTGGGTTTTTTTGTGACAGATGTTAATATTTTGGGTTTAGAAGTAAAGTAAAATAACTGTGCACTTCTGAAATGAGTGAAAAGAGCAGTTTAGAACCCAGTAACACTTTATATTAAAAGTATTTTAAAATATTTCTAAAACTCTTCAACAATTTTCAATTTATCTGAAAGTTTTACTAAGGACACTTTAGTGTCAAATAACCTTTTAAAAGATGGTTCAAGATAGGCCATGCTTTCAAAATAAAATTTAAGCTTCCGAGCAGTTTCTGCTGCCATTGTAAGAATGATACAAATATTAACCACGAGAATAAGGTTTTTCAAACCTGGCATAAGGTACAAAACTATTAAGTATGAATACATTATGTATAGTAATAATAATAATTAAGAAGAAGAAGAAGAATACAATAAATGCAAATAGAAAATGTGTTGTTTCACAGTAGAGCCGTATTTATTATATTTTTAGCACTATTGTTGTAGAGTGTTGTGTAGTTTAAATCAAAAGCCATTTTCATGCCAAAGTAACTGTGATTTTTTTTGCCAAAAGGTACTGTGAGTGTAACACCCATTTACAGTTCAGCTACATAGTGTGGGAAAGTGCTGAGTTTGTATCACATGCATCTTGATCTAGCATTACTTCCTTTAGATATTATACTTTAAAAGTTTTAATATAATTATTTAAAATGTAAGTATGATTAAAATTAATATTTTCTCTAGCTTGTGGTTTTAAATTTTTATGCCATGTAAGAGCCAACATGAAAAAGATTCAATGGATAGAGAAATTATTGGAACAAAAATCTCTGAAGATAGAGAAGTTCCCCCCATACATTTGGCTATCTTTCTAAGAAATGCTGAAAGGTTGAGAATAGAAAACTTTGAGAAACTTGAAGGATTTTAGCGTTAGAGAATCTAATCTGTTGACAATGACTGCCCCATCTGGACATAAAAGCCCATCAATATAAGTTTGGCTTCCTGTGTGCAGCATACATCTGTATGTGTGTGGATGTCAATGTATCATTCATGCATATATGAGTGTAAAATTATGGATTTTCCCTTTCCATGAAATGTTTTTGAAGCTGCATGGAGGGATCCTCTGTCTTCTCATCAAGGAGAAATTCTGAATCAACTAAACTATATAAGTAATTGTGTAATTAGTATTAGACCTGAGCTGACTTGTTGATTTGACTGAGTTGAGAGGATTCTTTTTCCTTCTCAAGATAGCAAAAAGAAGTGAAAGTACAACTATGGAATGCAATGAGGTAATTTTGGAGGCATTTCATTTTTCACTGTTTGTGTAGGTTTTCTTTCCCCACTTTGTAGTACTGTGGGTATTTTGAGACATGTGAAAAACTTAACTTAGAAGGATAAAACAAGTAATTTTCAATCATAATGTGTGTATTACATGCATTGAAAGTCAGTATTTTGGGGCCTTGCCTTTACTTCCAAGGAGCTATGAAAAATTTATTGATACTAATAAGACAGGAAAATAAAGTCCCCAGATTTCACAGGGTTGGGGTTTTTTTGGGATTTCTTTTTGGGTTCTTTTAGTTGTTTTGCTTTAGCAGTTAAGAACTGTCTTTTCCTCTTATATTTAATACTTATATTGAGAATTAGCAGTACTTTTTTTTTAGATAGATTTACATGGGTTTAGATTATTTGCTATTTTCTTTGCATAATTTCCTGGTGTCTCTGGAAAGTAAATTCAAGCTTATTATGTGTGATTTCAGGAGTATATAGGATTTATTTGCACATTAAACATAAAGAAAACATCTGCTTTACGTCATGCTATAGCATCACAATATGTTATACTTTTAAACAGATTGCATTTGTTTCTGTACAAAATATTGAGAACAATAATTTTTAATTAATATTAGTCTGAAGTTTCTTAAGAACCTCATCTCTCCCCTTTCCTTTCCTTAGACTTTGTACTGCGTTGCCTCAAGGCTTGGGAATTTGCCTCTTATCAGTGAAAATGTCCACAGGTGATGATAAAGTGTTTTTCTGCCCATGTGTTGCAAAACCAGGCAGTGACTTTCTCTGTGCTCTGGTGCTCTGCCATCTCTGCACACTGCCCATGGCAGGGAGGTCAGTGTGGTTTTCACCTCCTCATTTTGGGTGTTTAGAAGAAATGCCCATTGGGAAGAGCTGAAGAAGCTGCTGGAAGGCCTGTGTGCTTCTCAGCACGTCCCATATCAAACAAAGCCGTGGTCATTCTGCACAGATGTCAAATCTATTTCCTTTGTTTACTCCTTTTATCTCTTTACCTGGCAGTTGCCAGTGTATCAGAGAATGGTTACATGCAAACCTCTTACTGTATCTGTAGCTAATAATTAAATAATTTTCCAAAGCCAGATAAGGGACCTTCCTTCCCTTTCTGCTGGACATGTGTTCTCTTCATCAAGAATAGTGTATTTCCTTTACTATGAATTATCCCTCATTTTTTTCTCTGCTTGTTTCTTTGCCTGTCCCCCTCATTTTCAGGCACCTAAAGAATTCAGATACTTTTCACATGACTCTGAAAGAAAACATTATACATAAATCATTGCTAATAAACTGAAATTATAAAGCCATGTAAATACAAAATAAGTGATAAAACATATACACGGTGATTGTGATTGAAAAGATTCAAGCAGAAGAGATGAACTGAGAAGTGGAAAAGAGTCAGTGGAACTGTCTTCAGGTATTTAAACTTTTGAATATCAGACCATTTATTAAGTATCAGATTTCAGATTTAGGTCTTTTCTTCAGGCCACTATTTTAAGAAGGGTTTATCTTTAGACTTTAATGGAGGCTCTGAGCAAATTTTACATTTATTCTTGAAGTGAGGTCCGTGTGGAGCATGGTTTGCTGCAGGCTCTCTCCCTAATCAGGAATAGATACAACAGTCAGACCACCAACACTGTTCATATGTGGAGAGAACATCCCATAGCCTGCTGAGTGAATCTGAGTAGCCAGGGTAGTAACTTTAGGTCTTCAGTTAAGCGTTTAGAATTTAGGTTAAATGAGACAGGATGGAGCTAGGAGCTAAAAAATAAAAAAATAAAAAAAACCCCACCTTTTATTCTTTAAGTATTTACATCTCTGTTGATAGCATTTCACTTGAAGCATATAGATCCCTCTTCATTAAAAAATCAATGCATTAATAGGTAAAATGGGGACAAAAGACACACATTTCAATCTGTTTTACCAGAGATTTTTGGTTTTTTCAAAGCATAATTTTGGGGTGAATTGCACATGTTAGTTTTAGGATTATCTGATTTGCAAGAGCAAACAAAATGGAAAATGACTTTTTAGAGCAATGATGTATATCAGTTGTCTCTGTATTTCTATTGGGGATGACCAAAATAAAAAGTTTTTACAGAGAATGATTAAGGTGTTTGTAAGTATGATCCATTAAGGTTCAGATAGAAAGATTACGTTTGGAGTTTATAACTAAATACATATTGTGAAATGTAATAAAAGTAACAGTTCTCCTTTTTGTTACAGAGCCTAGTTCCATAGTTAAGATCTAGTTTTTGAACAAAAAACATTTTCTCTAGACTGTCTGTAAAAGGTCAGCATTGAACACAGAATTGAATAGATCACAAACTCTTCAGGGGATGGTGTTGTTTGTTGTTTTAGTGCCATCTGTGACACTAGACATTTTGTCAGTTCAGAACCAATAATAGCGATGGTGGGATGGGAATACTCACGAATTCTGCTGACCAGTTTGTGGGAAATAGTGATTCAGCTGCTAGGAGGCACAATTATTCTTTGAGACTGTTGTAATAAAGGGTACAAAGGAGTATACTGAAGCTTCTCAACATCTACATATAGCCAAGAAGGATTACAATAGCCTTATTATAACAGTTTTAAAGCTCTGACTAAACTGGTTTATAAAATAACTATTTAATAAAACTGTATTTTTACCATAGAATTATGACTTCAGACACTAACACAACCTTGGATTTCGTTGGTCTATAGGATCTACAGAAATCTTTAAGAATGACAGTTCCATCAAAGCAAGTTAAGAATAGCATTAATAGAGGTCACATGCTGCTATTCATTAATGCACAACAGCATGGTCATTTGTCACATATGCAAGCAAACAGAAATTGTTTTAGTCATCTAACTGGAAATTATCTTAAAAGGACTTATGAAAGAGAATGTTGCTGAAATAATTTTTATCTGACTCTAATTGTCAGATATAGCTGAAATAAGTTTATTTCATAACTATTGCCTTCTCATCCTGCCACTAAATTCTCTATCTGCAGTGGCTTTTAGGAGTGAAATGAGATACCAAAATAATACAGAAACCACTCTGAGATGGACTTAGTAGGTTAGAAGATTGCTTAATAAGACAATTGTATAGTCATTGACTTGTAAGGACAGCAAGCTGATTTTCATGTGTACTTCATTGTAAAAATCAATATTCAAAAATATTTTGTTTAATAAACAAAAGGTAGGCCTTTGAATGATGCCCATATCCACTTTATTGTTTTTTCCTTCACTGGAGTTGTTTTTGTCATGGTAAGAGAAGAAGTCACGAGGAGTACTGAAGTGCTCGATGGGAATTTCTCTGTGCAAGACAGAGGAGGAAAGATCATGCCTTTGTTTTGGGCAACAGCACCCCTACAGCTAAACCTGCCAACACAAAGTATTTAGCTTTTGGTCATCTTGTTATAATGATGCACAAAAAAAACCCAAACATCTTACAGTGCAGTAAGATGCAGAGTAAAAATAAATGCAGTGCTCTTCACCCCTTCTCAATAAAAATGCAGTTATTTTTCCACAGTTTTGGTTCTTTTGCATCTGTGATGGTGATATACACTAGGGATACATTTTTATGCATTGACAGCATAATTTTAAGCCTCTAAGGGATTTCAGAAAAATAACTAAGGGAAATTAAAGTGTACACAGGAACTATACACATAAAAATCCCATTATCTATTAAATTTAATTGCTGAAATAAAAATTCCCATACAACAGAGGAATTGCTGAAAATAGACAAAAATTGAGCTTTTTCTGAAGATGCTAAGATGTATCTTGAAGTACGGTAAGGGTATACACATTTCAGAATTGTCATCACTTGAAGGAGCAAATCATCCTTGTGTTGTCATGCTCTGTGTTTCATATGTACATAATTGAGTCAAATATTCAGCAGTCCCAACCCTATTAAGTTAAGGAACAGATAATTCTTGACTCATGGGAGAAACACCAATTCCTCTGTACTTTTCTGGTAGTCTGCTGCAGAATTTACAACTCTCTTCCTTTATCACTTGGTGTGGAAGAAAAAAAATAATTGAAAATAACTTATTTTATTTCATAGTTGTGATGGCTTATAAGTAAACATATCAGTAACAATAATGACAGGCTGAGATAACTTAATCTTCCTCACAAACAGAAACTCTTTTTCTGATAAAAAGATAAAAGGTGGTATTTCGTTTTGCATTGTTCAGATAACAATCTCACCTTGGTTGCAACTTTAGTAAATAAAAAAATACATTCTTAAACCGAAAAAGAAGTCCCTTCCTCCTCCTGCTGACAAACTTTTTTTGTTCTGAAGGGATTTTTACAGGGTTTTTTTTAAAAAATTTCTTTAAATTCATCTGAACCGGTTTTTTGGGATTTCTATGGTCTCTCTTTAGTGGCTAAAAGACACCTTGATGTTTAATATCAGCTAAATTCTGTGGATCTATTTAATGCTAATGATATAATGCATTCTGCTCATGATTATTATTTCAGAAGTGCAGTTTTTAGGATTTCATGAATCATTGAGTGATTTTGTTGGCAATCTTATCATATATTGAAATTAACTCTGTTTCTCTGTACCAAACTCCTATTGTGTCATACTCCAAACTTCAAATCACTACTGGCAAGGAAGGTGTTCTAATTTTAAAGCTATATTTTTCCATGGACAACTAATATCCATTTGGTTTGCAGCCAATATACCTTTCCACCCATATAAGTCATATTTGTGGGATTCATTTCCCTAGGTTAAATTAGCCGTGTTTTTCTAACCTTTTCTCCAAAAATCAGACATCTGACTAAGCATTTGTTTGCACATCATTTCTCCACTTAGGGTGGAATCCAAAAATAAGTTTAAGATCCTAAGTGACATTTTAGACAAAATTTATGTGTAAATTCAGGAGAATGAGCCTGGAAAACTGCCTGTGACTTCCACAGACACTGTATCTGTGAAAACCTCTCTGTATTTTTTTCTAATTCTGGATGCCATAGAGGCTCCACTGTGGACCCTATGTCTGCCAAACTGGCTTCATTTAGACATTTACCTCCTGCCTGCCTAATACTGTTTGGATAGAGAGCATGTAGGATTTTAGTAATTTTTTAAAATATTTTTTTCTTCTGCCAGATCTAATTTTGTGGTCATGCTCTGAATATTTATGTTTCTCTATCAATCTGTGTGGCATAGGTGGTAACTTTTTTTATACACAGGTCTGGCAATTTGAATAGTTCTTCTAGAGACAGGAGATCTAAGTCCTCAGTTTGTATGGGATTTGAATTTGTATATCACACATCCCAAAGCAATGCTGAGGCCAGCATTCCCATTCTGGATGGGAATGTAGCCTCCCCCTCTGCATTTTGTTCAGCAAAATGTGTATCACAGGCAGAGTGACACAAGCAAGGAGGATATACAGACTTGAGGAGTACAGAGCAATTTGTGGATGAATGCACACAGCAGACAGATACCAATGAAGAATTGCTAATATTAACATACTCACCACCTCAGTGAGGCCTGTGAATAGTGTCTGCTGGCCAGACCAGTCAAGTCAGCAAGCATCAACTTCTCCATCTCCTTGGAACATACCAGCCAACCTTCACACTTGCTGGGTTGTTACCATCCACTTCTCTGTATTTTCCTTTTGGCTTTGTACCTTTTCATGTCAGTATATTTTTGTCCTGATTTTTTTCTCCCTGTTACACTATGTGGTTTTACTCTTTTTTTGTTGTTTTTTTTTTTTTTTTTCCTTACATCACCTGACTTTATCTAAAATACTGTCTCAGCAGCCTTTTTCTCAATGAAACTGAGCTGAGGACTCTCAGGTGTGCTTAGGACTTGAATCAGACACCTGAAACTCTGAGCTGAGCCTTTAAAGAGCTCCTTCACTCCTTTTGTTTACAGAAAGGGCCATTCTGTAACAAGCAGGGCAGAGCTCTTGCTTGATGACTGAAAAAGAGACATTCCCAATGAATGTTAAATGTATGCCCTTTTGGTAATGGCATTTGGTTATTACAAAACTGAGTGAGGAGAACATTGTGACATAGATCCTTTGTTTGTCCAGCAATATTGGGTTGTCAGGTTTGCTGAAGACATAGGGAGAGAGTGCGGATTCAGGATATTAAAGCACTTGTATCACTTGTAATGCCAGTCACAATGTCTGTGGACAATTCAGGAACCAAAGGGTGGGAAGAATTCTGTAAAGAACTAAGAGGATTTATCTAGTGAACACTGCTAAAAGAAGATGATGTCCATTTCCCAAGTACTAATAAATTTGGGTTGACAGGCTAACTGAAGAGGTAGCCTTAGGAAAAAGCTTGCATTCAGGGCATGAGGTTAACTGAGGAAAAGACAAGTCTAAGACTGAGGCATATGACTTCATGGTATAAAATTTGATTTTACAGAGAACCATTCTGACAGAGACTCAGGAGCTAGAGGCCTGGTGCTATAAGATGATTTTTGTAGGCTCTTTTGTGACCAAATATATGCATGATAATGAAAAACCATTATATGATATACATAGATGTGGAGTAGTGTGCAATGCTTATACAGTGGCATGGAAAAATAAATTGGTAAATATATGCAGATATAGAAAAAGTCATAGGGGACAATGACAAGGTTCATGAAATCACTGGATATCTGAACAATTCCAGGTTATTTCCTTATTATTACTTATATCATTATGGCAGAGAGGCAAGTCTGGGAGTTCCATCTTTTGACAAAATTTAGTATATTTTGCCAACCTGCTATTCATCAAATTCCTTTCCTCATGTTAATTGTCATTATTTTCCTTTTTAAGAGTTCTACCATGTCTTCCATGTAGTATGTCATTCTACCAGCACAAAGCACAGTACTGGAGTTGCAGAGATTTACTCCAGGGAAAAGACACTAGATAGGGACAGCGAGCAGTGACTGGGTAACTGTTTTGGGTTTTAAACACTTAATACTGTTACTAAAGTTGCTAAAGTTGTTATAGGCATTCAAAGAACTGAGTCTGTGAAGGATTTAAATGAGGGAAGCGAAGTGATGATGAATCTGAGAAGAAGCAAGTGTATGAGCAGTGAGTAGGTTGCAGCTGAGAGGTAGAATCAGCAGACCTAGGAGAATAGCCAAGTGTAGATGTACCACCAAATGTAGATAGAAAAGAAACAAACATAGAGACCCTAGAAATGGATATGGATATAAGGAAATTAAAATAAAATAGGTAAAACAAGTGGTACTGCAAAAAGAACATGTGAATTGAAAGTATAAATTAACATGTTCATAAAGAATATCTGTATGGCAGTAATTCTTTGAACCATGGATTATTTCATGGCAAAAGCCACTTCATTATATTTTTATGTAATTAGAGATGGCTAAGGCTAGATTCTGAGAAGCTTAATACATTTAAGTACTGTCTTATTCTCATGCCATGTTCTGACTGAAACACTATTAGCACAAATAGTAATGGCATTATTTCTGCTTACATTGGGAAATGAACATTTTTCAGGCTGAATGGATAAAGCAAAATCTGCCCCCTTTTTGTGGGTTAAAAATATTTCAGCCCTCCAATAAATTAAAAAAAACCTTGATAATTATTTTGGCAACTTTTTTATATTGATCACCACAAACTTCATAAGAAAACAATCAAAGCTACTATAAAATTGGATCCTTTTTTTCAGTAGTCATTTTTCAATAGTCTTTAAATGTTATCTAGTATATTTAGTCCATTGCAGACTTCTAATGATAATATCAGGATATTCTGTGGGGCAAATTTGTCTCCTGGAGCATTGCTTCTATTTTCAGTTTATAAAAGACAGTGCACAACTATTTATGGCTGCCAGTACTGTTTTCTAGGAAAACAGAGGAAACTATGGTAAGAATTCCAATAACCCCATCTAAAAGAGATATTTTCCAGAAAAATGAGTTATATTTTGCCCATTCATTAAAAAAATAAATAAAAAATACTTGTATTTCTTAATTAGTGATTCCCAAACAAATGATGTGTAGTTGGAGCACTTTAAGTCCTAAGGAGGAGGATAATAGATCCTGGAGGATTATGGTTAAATTCCTTTTTCAACAGAAAAACTAAGCCTAAATTATATTTAATAGTCTGATACAGACTATTAAATATAATTTCACATTCAGTTTGATTTTGCGAAAGATATAATAAATGTTAGGGGACACAGCTGATTCAGCTGCTAAACTGCATTTATTGGGAAAATATTATCGGGCACTATTAAATTAAATATTTTTTGTGTCAATTACTAGGATGCTCACTAGTTTGGTCATTTCTATAAAAGTAGAATAATAAATACACGACACAATTGTTTGATCACCTGAATGATAATGTGTAAATTCTTTCTTTGCTTGTGCCTGAAACAAAATTTGTCAGACAATTTTACACATTAACTTGCCTCTCCTTACTTGCATTTCCACAAAGCTAGCCCATATGAGCTGTTCTTACTTAAGATTTTTTTCATGTCTTCTGTGTTTCTTGTAATTTATATATCACTTATAAAAATAGCTGATCAGCTGTTTTTAAATGTAGATTTTATTGTACAGTGTACGCCACTTATCCACCAGTGAAGCTCATTTTGCACTAGTGAAGTAAATCTTCATTAGCTATTCTAGTATTCAGAAGAGTCTGGTTTTTTTCTTTCCTTTCAATGGCTTTCTGTGCTTAAAATTTTCTTTTGCTATTTTAAAGGAACTATAAACTAAATCCCACTGGAAACAGTGTGATTACTCCTCTCATGTAGTAGCTAGGCAACTGGCAATGAGATCTTTTGCACAGATAGAAGCACTTGTCCTTTTTCTGATTTTCTGGGAAGAACAGTAAAAGGAGCCATGTGCAGCAGGGATTTAGCAGTAAAATGAGCAGAGGTGATCTTCCTGTTGAGTTATAGTCATAATAAATTTATACAGATACCAATATAAAACCTCAAGAGGGGATTTCCTAAGAGAAACACAGAAAGCCATGAGTGCCAGTTGGTCCCCTTTTTCTCAGGCTTGCAAAACTATAGGGACCTTTTATAGATTATAGAGACTTTAGAAAGAAATACATGTTAGAAATAAGTAAGCAAACTTTGCACATATAGGTCATCCATACTTTGGAAAAATGTTGTTGTTCTTAGTTTTCACAGTGCCTTTTTATATTTGTTCTTCTTGGCTTTCTGGAAGCTGATATGCTCAATTTCTGGAATGGTGCTATGGATCTTCCTGCAAAAGCAGGAAAGAAAAGAAATAACTTACCAGTATGCATAGCATTCAGATTGAAAGAATTCAATTGTATCAGCTGAAAACACTGTATGATTTTTTTGTTACTTTTTCAAATAAGTAATTTCATGTTTATTGTATCACAGGTACAGGAATGGCTGTGCTTAAACTGCCAGACCCAAAGGGCAGTGTCAGGACAACTTGGAGATATGGGCAAGATGCCACTTCCGAAAACAGGCCCTTCACAACCAACATCCAAACCACCTGCTCCTCCTCAAAAACGGCCTGTGCCTGCTGTCTCACATTCCCCTCAGAAAACTTCCACACCACCTACTCCAGCAGCAGCAAAGCCAAAGGAAGAACCAGGCATTCAGAAGGAAGCTCCAAAACATCTGCAGGGGAGATTGGAAAAAACATTGTCAGCTGATAAAATCCAGCAAGGAATTCAAAAGGAAGATGCAAAACCTAAGCAGGGAAAACTTGTCAAGACACCCTCAGCTGATAAAATCCAGCATGCTTCTCAGAAAGAAGACCCAAGGATTCAGCAAACAAAACTGACAAAGGCAGCCTCCTATGACAGAGTTTTGCATGAAGTTCAGAAGGAGGATGAAAAACTTCAAGAAGCAAAGCTGGCAAAAACATCCTCAGCTGATAAAATTTTGCATGGAGTTCAGAAGGAAGACGTAAAACTTCAAGAGGCAAAATTGGCAAAGATGCCCTCAGCTGACAAAATTTTACAGGGAGTTCAGAAAGAAGACCCAAAACTCCAACAGATGAAAATGGCAAAGGCACTGTCAGCTGACAAAATCCAACCTGCAGCTCAGAGGGAAGATACAAAACCTCAGGAGATAAAATTGCCAAAGGCAGCTTCAATTGATAAAATTCAGCATGGAATTCAGAAAGATATAAAGCTTCAACATGAAAAAATTAAGAAAACTTCATCAGTGGATAAAATCCAAGAGGAAGGTCAAAAAGAAGAAACAAAACTTCAGCGAGGGAAACTGTCAAAGACTCCTTCAGCAGATAAAATTCCTACAATAACAACTGCAGACCAAAAGAAACCCCTAAGCATGCTGGAAGAAGACAAAGAAACTGTGCTCCCAGAAAAGAGCACAACACATCCAGAAGACAAAAAGAAAGAAATTACAGTTGAGATTAAAGACCATGCTGCTGAAAAGAAAGCAGACATTGAAGCACCTTATGAGGGACTGCAGGCTAAGGAGCAAGATGTTAAGAAAGAGGATTTGACAACTGGGATTTCACAAGAGATTTTGAAAGCTGAAAAAGCTCAGGAAGAAGAAATTCCTGTTCAAACAGCACCTTTGCCAGGAACCGACCACGTGGAAGCAGTTCGAGAAAAAATAGTAAGTGTGTTTCTCCCTCCCACTTCCCTATCTCCAGCTTAGAATCTGATCCTTACAGACTCTCTCCTTCCTGCTTTAATGTTACTCTCTTTCCAAAATTATTTTAAATTATACAACCAATGACTCCCATTGAGTGAAAGTTTCACCAGTTAGTCCTATGCTCTACATGCACATTTCAAAATTACTTTCCTGATTTTAAGTCTCAAGCAGTTAAGCATTTGAAACTAAGGTAAAGCTCCTGTTTAATATTTTTTTCCAATATTTCAGATTTATTTTCCTTGATCTCTATATTCACACTTTGAAGATTAATTGTTGAAATCAGAGTGTTTTCATAGTTTTCAGTCCCAAAAGGGAATAATCTGAGAGAGTAAGGTGTACAGTGCTTTGTAATATCAAAATATAGTATAAATTTCAGGAATACTTTGTGATGCCTGAACATTGTACATGGAAGTATGCAATCTTTACATCTTTTTACTATTTAATTAGTTTATCTCAGACAGACAAGTACATTCAATTAGGGTTCTCGTGAGCTCTCGAGTCAGAGGAGTGGGTGAGTTGATGATAGCATGTACTGGGGGTCTGCATTAAAGTCACTTTATCAGCTGAAGACAATAACATGCACAGTTTGTAGATAAAAGAAAAATTAGGTGGTTTTGTATCAGCATTGCAAATTAGGTGCTGGTTATTATGTTATGAAATTAATATGTTATGAAAGTAAGAATAGGCTTAGGGAAAGTGTTTTACCTTTGCCAGAATTATTTTTCCAAATAATCCCAGTCAAAAGGGTCAGAGGTTTGATTGACTTTTGTTTTATGTATTTCCTGGTGGTAGTTATTTGGACAGAAAAATATTATAATTCGGAAATATTGCTTCGGAAAATACTATTTTTTTAAACCAAATCTCATGTCTGAAATAAACCCCCTATCACATGTTATGTTTACTGCTCTTGATCATATCAAGAGTTAAGGTGTATGATTGTTCTGAAGGAATCCCTGAATTATGCTAAGGGTAACATAGCCAGAAATCCTGCCTTTTGGACCAAACAAAAAGGAGATCTCGGAAAATCTTATTTCAAATTGTTCAGCATTAAAAATAAAGAAAGTGTCTCACCTAGCTTGTGCTTAATAAAATTAACTCTGATTTATTTTTAATTTTTCTTTACTGAAGTACTTCAGTGTTGTCTGTGCTGTTCATCAAACATTGCTAGACACAGATCTTCCCAAGAGAGCATATGATAAAAGTGGAAGAGGTGATACCTCTTAGATATCACACATTGCTTCCAATTCACTAGGTAAAAGAGAAAATGTAGACATTGAATATAATTTACATGTATTTCAGGGTAGAATCATATGGAGGATTTCAGCTAGGTACATTTTTAATTAAGGAATGCAAGGGAAAACCTTTCTGCACTTGGCCAACTACTGTCTTTTTATATTGAATTCTGTGGAAATTATAGTTACTAACTCTTCTAGATTTACAACAAAAGATAAGCAATTATCCCGTTTTTCACTTAAAACAAAAAATAAAAAAGAAATTAAAAAGAGAAAAAAGGCAGCAATACTCCAATGAGTCCCTGAAGACATGAAAAGGTTAAATCTCTGATTCAATACAAACAGTAGAATAACCCATGAAAAAGCACAGAATGATAGAATGGTTTGTATTGGAAGGGATCTTAAAGATGATCTCGTTCCACCCTCTCTGCCATGGGCAGGGACACCTTCCTCTAGACCTGGTGGCTCAAAGCCCCATCCGACCCGGCCCTTTGCTCTTCCCAGGACAGGACACCCACATCTCCTCTGGGCAATCTGTGCTGCTGGTTTACCACCTTCATAATAAATTTTTCTTAATATCTAATCTAAACTTGCCCTCATTAAGTGTGAAGCCATTTTGACTTATCCTGTCCATGCTCTTGTAAATATTCTCTCTCTATCTTTTTTGTAGGTTCCCTTCATATTCAGCAGAAATCACAGATATCAATTGAATTTACAGATCTGATATCCTCTTAAAAAAAAAAAAAAAGCTACTTTAATATTGAAATATTTTTAAATATTTGAGTCTCAAAGTGGGATTTAAGGAATCAAAAAGCCATTTTTTTTCCAAAGCATTTTTTTCTGTAATACTTTGAAATATCTTCAGGATGTTTCTAAAGAATGTTCTAAAGAAAAACTGCTCCTGTTTTACAGGTCCTTTTCCTGAGAAACTGTATTGTAATACTGACTATTGACATGTACAATAGCAATAAGCTATTCAAACAAGGATGCCTAGAAATCTTTGAGGCTTAACACATGCAGTTTATCAGTATCTAATTGCCATCTTGGAACTCACACATTTACACAAAGGTAGTTTGTACATAACTAACAAGAACCCATTATCATGTTGTCAATTGACATACATTTGTAATGCATTAAATATATTATATATGTACCCTTATTGCTACCTTCTTATGATTATTGAGGAATGATCACATGCTTCAGTTGAGTAACTAGGTAAATATTAATATTTTGTTGATTGGCATTATTATGCTAACACATGCCACAAAACACAGCCCAGAGAGATAGAAAAAGGAGGATAAGACTTGTCTGTAAGCAATTTTTCTGGATACAAATAACATGTTTCATTTTGAAAATGTAAAATTGAAATGCATATTACAGAGTTTAGTCAACTGTGTTTCTTTTCTACTTTATGAAACCTTTTTTTTATAATGTAGATATCTTTATTTCTTCTATAAACAAACTGACCTTTTAAAAATTATGAGTTCCTTTGCAAAATAAAATTTCTGTCATCTGCAACAGAATATAATCTTGCTAACTATACTTTTTTTTTTAAGGCCTTTTTTTTTCTTTTTGCCATATTTTTATTTTAATGAATTTCTGCTTTGGTTTGGTAACTGATGAAACTTTTTCATAGAATCATATAATCGTTAAAGTTGAAAAAGACCTAAGGTCATGGGGCCCAACCATCAGCTCAGTGCTAGCACCTTCACCACTAAAACATGCTCACAAGTACAACATCCAGATGTTTTTTGAACCCTAAGCTTTATATTTTCAAATAAGAATAATAAAAGTGAGGAAGAGTACAAGCAAATAATATTTATAAAGCTGAAAGTTCGAATACAAAATAGTTGTATAATAGATTGACTGGCATCACAGAAATGCCACTGGAATAGCACAAATACAGATTTACAATTGTTTTTAACATTAGTTAAAGAGGTTGCATGTTTTTAAAGTCTTATCCAGACTGTAGTCTCTTTCTTCCTCATTTCTCAAGAAGTTTCTCTCATCAATGTCTGTATTAGAGCTAAATTTGCCCAGTATTGAAAACACACAGTAGACAAACTCAGAGGAAATGCCATTGAAATACCCAGAAAAGCCCAGTAATTCTACACGTAACAAAATATTTCCTAATTTACAAGAAAAAAAAAAAGTGCATTTTTTTTTAATAGAAATGCATTTTTTTTTATTTTCAAAGAGTTGTGGAATATATATATGATCCTTATCAACATTGTTTTTGCAATATTTTGTTATTAATCTAAAAATCTAAGGTTTATTATATGTTTCCAAGCTTAACAATGATGCTGTCTTTGTGGATGTGATAGCTGACACAGCAGAAAATAAGTTAGCAGTTCTTTCAGAATAGATGTAGCTAGTGACAATATCCTAAGTCTTCGATTACACAAAATAGGGAAAAAAAAACCCAGAGGCTTTTGTTTTAAGTATTGCTTATTGTAAGTTACATGCATATTGATCTCAAAACATGACATGCAGGATAATTTTTGCATGCACCGTGGTGCAGGTAATGATACAAATAAAAACATTAGAAAATATATTCATATTTTGGTAATTTTTAAAAGAAAGTTGGATTTTTCTCATCCCATTTTTTTCTAGTGAGAAACTAAGTCTGTCCTTATTGTAGATCGTTTTCTTCTCCTTACTGTACAAGCAGCAGATTTTCTCATATTCAGTTTCCTGTGATTCATAGCAGTCATTTATGTCATACACTGAGGTTCAACACCAGGGCAGCAGCAATATTCCTTGCCATCTCCTCTGGTTTGGTCACAGTAGGTAATAGACTTTGGACTCAGCTGCAAGGAGAATGGCTGAAGCTGTTCCATGGCCAGTTGTTCTCTACCTTTTTCTGCACTTAACTGTTCAACTGATGCTTTCAGTCTCTGCTTTGTAATCGATGGTATCACATCTTGGAGAGCCAAGATCTGAGAGGTTCACTTTCACCAGATGGATGCATTCTGTCCATCAACTCCTGGCAAACCTTCTGAGCTTGAGCAATATTTGCATTTTTTAGTAACTCATCTACATTGATCGTAGTCAGTTTTGCTGGGTATGTCTTCATAAGTATGAACACACTGGTCATAAATGAAAAAGTAACAATCAAATGTCATAGGTGAAGCTTTAGTGAGGAGCGTGTTATTTATAGAGGGAAAACTCACTTGGCTCTAGTGATATATATATATATTTTTTAAGCATAGCAAAATAAATTTCCCTTAAACACTTTCCTTTTTAATAAAGGGAACAAAAATGTAAATATAACATACAAAACCTGAAATTAATTATGCTTAATTGCTGACTTTCATTAAAGACCATACATAATTCTGTCCTTAAGGGCTGGTGAATATCCAAGAGTAGATTTTTCAGAGTATTTCAGAGAGGTGTCGGCTTCAATTGGTGATGCCTTTGCAAAGCTGTTTTAAGTACTGCAGGTTTCTCATGTTTATATATTAATCACAGCCTTATGATTCAAGAAGTCTTTAAAAATGTTTGTTTTCACATTGGATTTTTATTTGCAATGGATTTTTCTGTGACATCAGATATTTAAATTTGCAATACTGGTTATAAAATTGGTAAGAAAAAATATAGTTTATATTCAGTGTAGCATCTGATTTTGCAGACAATATAATAAATCACTCCAGTGAATGATGATTAATTATTAAAATATTTATATATTACTGTAATAATAATATAAATACTTTAATAATATAAATATTAGTGTTTCAATGTAGGATTATGTTCAAAGTGATATGTCAAAAAGTAAGAACAAATAACTTAAATGTAAATTAAATCTAAACCTGACTGGTTTTAAAATGTAATATGACTGACTATAAAAAATATTTGAATTTTGATATTTTGACCCTAAGTGTAACTTAATGTGAATAAACTTGGAAAATAGTTGTAGTTGATAGCAACTTAACATGAGTCTAAATTTAAACTGTAATTAACATTCATGATAATTTTTCTAGTATATTTATTCCACGGTATTTTTAACTACTTTTCAAATAATCAGGTTACCAATGAAGCTGATAAATTAAACCTTTAAATAAACGTTTTGCTCTGCTTTGGAAATCACTGACTTAGATTAGCAAAGCTGGTAAATACTACCTATTTCTATTATTGAGAGTGCTAACAAAAATAGAAATCACATCATAATATGAAAATTGTGAGACTTTGCTTGTTCTCTGATTGCCAGGGGGTGTGGGGAAATTGTTCTCAAATTGCCAGTGGATCTGACACTTCCTAAAATTGTCAACCCAGAGTAGAGCTAAGGTGACCTGTATTTTGGAGAGTGAGCTGTATTTTAGCCGAACAATGAGGTACTTTCACTAAGTACAGAGCATTTCACAGCTGCGAGAAGCAGGAATGAAACTGGTGCAAAATTACTTGCTGTGGGATATTTTTAGTATTTTTTTTATTTATGGAAGGAGATCAAGATGCTTGTCGGACAGAATGAGGTAGAAGGATCTGGAAGATAGGATGACTATGGGTGTTTAATTAGGGATGAGAAGGAAAACATTGGTTCTGATGCTCAGTCAGGAGTGCCTACCTTCTTTTCTTCCTTTAATCAGTGGCTGACCATCACGCTTTCCTCCCTGTCATTACACTGCCCTACCAGCAGCTAGCTCATTCTGCAGTAGCAATTTACCAAGAAACTTCTTTTTTATGAGGTACTCAAAAAATATTTGTACAGGGCCCAATTGTAGGGGACATTCTAATATGTGGGGACATTCCAGATGTCAATAAATCATGTTTCAGTACTCTATGCATTCTGTTGCATATTGCAATGTGTAATACTTCAATCAACAAAATTAAACCATGAATGCAAAATTTAAGATTGACATATTTCTAGACAATTATAAAATGTTCAATGGGCAGAGAAAGGAGCAGACTCCAGAAATTCTGCAGACATTTGTCAAGCTATATTACTCTGTATCAAAAACCATGTAGGCAGCTTTGAAACATAGTAAATAAAATCTTCAAATAAATAAACCCTTGGGCAACCTGTCCCATGCATGTGTGGTGAAGTGGCAGGTTATCATTACTAAGTGTTCATAAAATAATTGCATTTTATATTGAAAAGTAGAAGTTCGTCTTGAAACTAGTAAAATCAGTTGCCACTGTGGACAGCCATGCAAAACCTAGTTAGAGTCAATGCAAAAAATCAAAATTCGAGGAACTTTTTTGTATTATTCTAATAGCTTTGAATAGCAAAGCTAGTGTTCAGTCTACATCTGAGGCATGAATTCATCAAAAAAATAAATTAAATGCCAGGAGACATTAAGAATTTTTATATAAATATATACACACGCGTTATGTATTTATTTTTTTAGGAAAAGGAGGATGAAAAATCAGACACATCAAGCTCTCAGCAACAGAAAAGTCCACAAGGTCTGAGTGACACCGGGTATTCTTCTGACGGGATATCAAGTTCACTTGGTGAAATTCCAAGTCATATCCCCACTGATGAAAAGGATTTACTCAAAGAATCTAATAAAAAAGAACCTGTTTCACAAGAAAGTCCACCAAGCCCCTCAGATCTAGCTAAATTGGAAAGTACAGTACTCTCAATTTTAGAAGCTCAGGCAAGCACTCTTTCTGATGAAAAATCTGAAAAAAGAAAAGAGCTTTCTGAAACATATGGCGAACAGACAAAGGATCAACTTAAAACAAAGCTTTTGCCCGTCACTCTGGAATCTTACAGTTCAGATGAGGAAGACTTAAAAGCTATCAAAGAAGGTGAAGGAACCATTGCAGAAGAGGGCAAAGGAACTGCTTCCTCCCGGGCAGACTACAAGGAAGAACATGAAGGAGATGACATATCAGCAAGGAGACAACAACGCTATGACTCTGTGGAAGACAGCAGTGAGAGTGAAAACTCACCTGTCCCGAGGAGAAAAAGAAGAACTAGTGTTGGTTCTTCAAGCAGCGATGAGTACAAACGAGATGACAGTCAGGGATCAGGTGATGAAGAAGACTTCATTAGAAAGCAGATTATAGAGATGAGTGCTGATGAAGATGCTTCAGGTTCTGAAGATGATGAATTCATTAGAAATCAACTCAAGGAGATCAGTGCAGCTGAAAGCCAAAGGAAAGAAGAAATGAAAAGCAAAGCCAAAGGAACAGCTGGAAAACACAGAAGAATGGCACGGAAAAGCAGTGCAGGCTATGATGAGGATGCAGGAAGAAGACATTCATGGCATGATGATGATGATGAGACTTTTGATGAAAGCCCCGAGCCAAAATACAGGGAAAGTAAAAGTCAAGACAGTGAAGAACTTGCAGTATCTGGAGGAGGAGGTCTTCGACGTTTCAAAACAATAGAACTAAATAGTACAATAACAAACAAATATTCTGAAGTATCTGAACAACAGAAAGGTATTTTATATTTTGATGAGGAGCCTGAGCTAGAGATGGAGAGTCTTACAGATTCACCAGAAGATCGATCTAGAGGAGAAGGATCTTCTAGTTTACATGCTTCTAGTTTCACACCAGGTACATCTCCTACTTCAGTGTCATCACTTGACGAAGACAGTGACAGCAGTCCTAGTCACAAAAAACTGGGAGGAGAGAGCAAACAACAGCGCAAAGCAAGGCATCGAACACATGGTCCTCTTCTTCCCACTATTGAAGATTCTTCAGAAGAAGAAGAACTACGGGAAGAGGAAGAGCTGCTAAAGGAACAAGAGAAACAACGTGAATTAGAACAGCAACAAAGAAAAAGTTCTAGCAAAAAGTCTAAAAAGGACAAGGATGAACTCAGAGCCCAGAGAAGAAGGGAACGTCCAAAGACACCGCCAAGTAATCTTTCTCCCATTGAAGATGCATCTCCAACAGAAGAATTACGACAGGCTGCAGAAATGGAAGAGCTGCACAGATCTTCTTGTTCTGAATATTCACCCAGCATTGAGTCAGAACCTGAAGGTTTTGAAATCAGCCCAGAAAAAATAATAGAAGTGCAAAAAGTTTACAAATTGCCTACTGCTGTCTCTCTATACTCACCAACAGATGAACAATCAACTGGACTCCCAAAAGAAGAGAGTGGTCAAAAGACATTAAAAAGTGCTGAAGAGGTATATGAGGAGATGATGCATAAGTCCAAATCATTTCAAATGTCAAATGAAAAAGATGAAGTATTTGAAAAAGAATCTTTATACGGTGGAATGCTAATAGAGGATTATATTTATGAATCTTTAGTAGAGGATACTTACAATGCAACTATTGATACTAATCTCGTTATGAGACAAGATGAGAGCAGTGAATATATACAGCAGCGAGGAAAAGAGAAAAAACCAAGAGCTTCAGAACAGGTCTATGATGAACCAGAGAAAATTAGTGATCTAGAGAAAGACTACTATGGTGTTGAGACATTACATACTATTGTGCCTCAAGAAGATATTGTTTCTAGTTCTTATATTATCCCAGAAAGTCATGAAATAGTTGTATTAGACAGCACAGTAACTTCCACCATTGAGGAAAAGCATTTGTTAGATGCAGAAGCTGCTTATGAAGAGCTTATGAAAAGACAGAAAATGCAGCTAACCCCTGGGTCAAGTCCAACACAGCCAGCTTCAGATTTAATTCCCACATCTGATACAAAGGGATTGGGTGGTGCAGAAATAGTGGATAGTACATCTTTAACATCAAGCACTACTTCAGCAATCTCAGATGTATCACCGGTCAGTAGCACAACACTTTCTATTCCAGATGTTAAAATAACACAGCATTTTACAGCAGAGGAAATTGAAGATGAATACTTAACAGATTATGCCAGAGAAATTCAAGAAATAATTTCTCATGAGACATCAATATTGACATACTCTGAGACATCAGAAGGTGCTGCATCAGTTTTACCTTCTGATACAGCTTCCTTAACATCATCTACATCTTCAGTTTGTACCACAGATAGTTCCTCACCTATAGATAGTGCAACCACAGGTTTTGTAGGTCCAGCAGATGGTGTAAGTAAACCAGCAGATTCTGAAGGTGACAGGATAATAACACAGGTTCCCTTAACATCTGCAAAAGAGTACTCTGAAGTGAGCATGCCTTATGAATCTATTGCCGGAGCCACAAAAAAACCAACTCTTGAATCAGATGCAGAGAGTGTGGAGAAAATGGCAGTTTGTTTGCCTGAAACTGTACCTTTAGTAGTGGCACCTACAGTTACAAAATCCAAGGAATATGCAGCTGATACCATAATCTTTGATACCTCCAAAGCAGAGAAGGAAGCAGCTAGAAAAGCTAAAAGTACAGTAGAGGCTGTCAGTGTCAAAATTCATCATGAAGAGCCACACAAAGAATTGGGTGTTGATATGACAAGGATTGATTTGACTAATGCTGCATCTGAGCAACCACCTATATGTATAACACCAATACCAGTTTCAGAGCCTGCATCAGAAACATCTGTACTCACTCACAGTGTTGTAAGTAAGACCAGCATGGTCTCTGTGCCTTCCTCAGCTCCTGCTGTTTCAGCCAAAGTATTCTCTCTTTTTAGAAGCTCTTCTTTGGATTCTTCTACACATCCTTCTCCACCCCCACCTCCTCCTCCTCCACCACCTCCTCCACCACCATTACCACCACCACCTATTTTACCCAAGCCAGCCATTTATCCCAAAAAGAAACCACAGATTAAGGCTCCAGCAGCAACAGCTCCTACAGTGGTACCTCCGGTCACAAGTGTTCCAACACTAGAGTCCATTGCTGTATTAAAGGATCATGTGGTACCTGTCACAAAAACATACACCCCAACACCACCTCCTGTACCACCCAAACCATCCTCCATTCCAGCAGGGCTTGTCTTCAGTCATAGGCCCCCTGAAGTAACTAAGCCTCCAATTGCTCCTAAACCAGCAGTTCCTCCGCTCCCAATATCTGTTCATAAGCCAGCAGAAATACAGCCCAAACCAGTAAGCTTGTCATTGACTTCAAGTATGACTCTGAATTTGGTATCCACAGCTGAATACAAAATACCATCTCCCACTTCCCCTTTGTCTCCACACTCTAACAAATCTTCACCAAGGTTGGCAAAACCCTCACAGGAAACCTATGTTGTCATCACATTGCCATCTGAGCCTGGGACTCCCACTGAAGCTATAACTAGCCAGGCTGTTACCAGCTGGCCTTTAGAAGAACCTTCTAAAGAACAGATTCCCCAACCTATGCAACCAGTTTTTACTACATCCATGAAAACGATGGATATTCAAAGTATGGCAGGTCAGAGTATGTATATTTCAGGTGCGCTGCAAGCTATTCCTGTGACAACACAATCAACTTTCGAAAAAATACCTACTTCAAAATCAGTAGTAGCAACAACAGACATTACCAAGACCACAGTGTCTGTGGTTAAGGGTCCAGTGCCTGGTTATGGTTTAGGTAGTGTTGCTATTACTATACCTCCAGAGCCACTACATATTGTAGATCAACCCAGATATAGAGAGAATGGAAGATTCCATCCTTTGGGCGATGTCATAGATCTTCGCACATTAACTAAGATGGACATTGAAATGAGGGACAGCTGTATGGATCTCTCTGCTGTTTCCATGGATGTAAGAAGGCAAATGCCAGCAAGTGACACAAGTGGACGGCCAGTAAGTACTGTCCAGCCATCCATAATAAATCTTAGCACTGCATGTGTTGCTGATACTTCTCTGCCTGTAGTCACTGAGACAGTAACTGTAATGACCTGCACTGCCACTGTGAGCTACACCACCAGCACAGACAGCCTTGTGGATCTGGGACATGCGATGACAACACCGCTTCAGCTAACAACATCCAAACATTTTGAGCCTGCATACAGAGTAACAGGCAGCCAGGCCTTCTCTGTAGGTAGAGATGAAGTGCCAATAAATTTATCACTAGGTACTTCAGCACAGGCAGTGACATGGGCTGCTACAAAGCCTGTTACTGTGCCACCTGTTGGTGTTACAAATGGTTGGACTGATCTCTCCACTTCTCAGGAGCCAGCAGAGAGTGGAGCAGTTGACCTTAGCACTACAAAATCCCACAGAACAGTAGTAACAATGGATGACACATCTTCAGGTATCGTAACAACAGTAATTGAAGATGATGAAAAGCCTGTAGATCTGACTGCAGGGAGAAGAGCTGTCTGCTGTGATATGGTTTATAAATTGCCATTTGGTAGGAGCTGTACAGCACAGCAGCCTTCTACTACACTTCCTGAAGATCGCTTTGGCTACAGAGATGACCATTATCAGTATGACCGTTCAGGGTCATATGGCTATCGAGGAATTGGAGGTATGAAACCATCTATGTCTGACACAAATTTATCAGAAGCTGGACTATTTGCATACAGAAGCAAAAATAGCTTTGATTATCGAGTTGGGGCAACTGATACAGCAGTAGATCTTACTTCTGGAAGAGTAACTACAGGTCAGTATGACACAGCAGCAGATCTTTCTTTGAAATATAATTTTGATGTTCCTCACCTCATTTCAGGATAATTTTTTTATTGTTTTTCCCCTCTTTCTGTTGTTTTGTTTTCTTTTGGACAGTGTGACAAATTATTCCGGATTACACATGTTTTTCATTTCTTCATTTTACGTATGTGTTTGCACAGAGGTGCCTGCATGTGCCTGCATGTTCAGAAATGCTGTTTCCTTCACATCTAAAGTAGATCATTAACCTGAAGATTTGCATGCAGTTTCCCCTTCCCATTTATTTCATCAAGATGGGATGACTTTCAGAATCCGAAAAGCAGCATTCTTTTGTGGGACTGGACTGTAACTATGCCCTGTAATTTCAGGTGAGGTTATGGATTACTCAAGCAAGACTACAGGTCCATATCCAGAGACTCGGCAGATTTCTGGCCTTGGGCTCAGTACGCCACAGTATTCCCAAGCAAGAATGGTGTCATCTGTGGGTTCCCAGTTTGGCGTTGGAAGTGTTTTAAGGTCATCCAATGGTGTTGTTTATTCTTCAGTAGCAACTCCAATCCCATCCACATTTGCCATCACCACACAACCTGGTTCTATTTTCAGTACAAGTGTCAGAGATTTACCTACTCTCCAAACAATTGACTCAGTGCCCTCTTTATCAACTTTGCAACAGACTCAACCACTTCCAAGATCATATAGTTTCTTGACAACTGTGGCAGCTGAAAAAGACAAAGCAATTACTGCCGTTGGTATGGAGACAGGGTTGCCACCTCATTCTATAGAAACTATTACCACTGAGCCAACCAGCTTGATACCTGCTTTAACTACGGCATCTGAAGTTTATACAGATGTAATTGATGATGAGGTTGCCCTTCTCATTGCCCCTGAAGAAGGCAAACAGCAGCAGCTTGATTTGGAGCGGGAACTTCTTGAGCTTGAGAAAATTAAGCAGCAGCGCTTTGCAGAAGAGCTGGAATGGGAACGTCAGGAAATTCAAAGATTTAGGGAACAAGAAAAGTTTATGGTGCAAAAAAAGCTTGAGGAGTTGCAATCCATGAAACATCATCTCTTATTTCAGCAGGAGGAGGAACGACAAGCTCAGTTTATGATGAGACAAGAGACATTAGCACAGCAGCAATTGCAGCTTGAACAATTCCAACAACTCCAACAACAGCTCCACCAACAGCTAGAGGAGCAAAAACTTCGTCAAATATATCAGTATGGTTATGACCCTTCAGGAACTGGCTCACCACAAACTACCACAGATCAAACACTTTTGGAGGGACAGTATGCAAGCACAGAAAATGGCCAATTTTGGCCTACTGATGACACAACCACTACAGCTTCAGGAGTTCTGGGTATTGAAATTCCACAAAGTCAAACATGGTATACAGTTCAGTCTGATGGCATTACCCAATATATACCCAGGTCTGGTATCCTAAGCTCAGTTTCAGAAATGTCTCTTAAGGATATTGATGTTAGAGAGGAGAAACAATTGAAAAAGAGAAGTTCTATGCCAAAGTTACGTGGTCCTTATGAAGAGTTTGAGGAGACCCTGGAAGAAGAGCCCCGGTGTTTCAAAAAAATAGTGGACAGTGGAGTGCAAACTGATGATGAAGATGGAGCAGACAGAGGTTACACCAACAGGAGGCGGAGATCTAAGAAGAGTGTTGATACAAGTGTTCAGACAGATGACGAAGATCAGGATGAATGGGATCTTTCCAGCAGATCCAGAAGAAAGCCTCGTGTAGGGAAATACAGCGAGAGCACCACTGAGGCAGACAAAGCTAAACCATTCTCCAAGGTATCTAGTATTGCAGTTCAGACAGTGGCAGAGATTTCTGTGCAAACAGAACCTGTAGGAACAATAAGAACACCTTCAATCAGGGCCCGATGGGATGCTAAGGTTGAAATCATAAAGCATATTTCAGCTCCAGAAAAGACATATAAAGGAGAAAGTCTGGGATGTCAAACAGAGACAGCATCAGACACTCAAAGCCCCCAGTATCTGTCAGCTTCATCTCCTCAGAAAGATAAAAAACGTCCTACACCACTAGAGATAGGATACTCATCCCACCTGCGTCCAGACTCCACATTACAGGTAGTTCCTTCCCCTCCCAAATCCCCCAAAGTTCTCTATTCACCCATTTCACCCGTTTCACCAAGCAAAGTTATAGAGTCAGCATTTGTACCTTATGAGAAACCCATGACTGATGACATCAGCCCTCAGAAGATGCTGCATGCTGACATGGCCAAGGTTCCTCCATCAAGCCCAAAGGCAGCAAAGATGATGCAACGCTCTATGTCTGATCCTAAACCCCTGAGTCCCACAGCAGAAGACAGTTCCAGAGCTCAGTTTCAGTACACTGAGGGTTTTATGGTAAGAAGTATTTGCTTGCTTTTTTTTTTTATAATATGCAATTCTACAGATATCAGTACAGCATGAGGACAGACACACTCATTTCCAATACATGTGTATGTAGTCTTTTTGCACACATTTCTGAAAAGTCCAGAGGAATATCTGCTGTCTAAAGCAATGGCTATTTCCTTCACTGCTTTGCCAGGAAACAGAGAAACCAATATTACAGTCCTACTAATATTCAGGAAGTAACACAACAAGTTCATTTTCCTAATTTGGATGGCACTTTATGTTTTATATGGCAATTCATTGCCAGTATTTGGCTTCCTGAAAATTCTTCAGAAAATTGAAATTATTTCCTTTCTAATCATACAACATCCAGCTCTTGTGCCACAGTCTGTAGTGCATTTACCTTGAAATTACTGCATGTGCCTTCTGTAAGACAGATAACACCAGATTTATAATTGCCTTACTTTGCTGTCCTTTTTGACCTTCATGAGGTTTCTTAGCCATGTGTGATTCTGTGGATAATCTTGTGTCCCAGTGTGTACATCTTTTATCTTTCCCAGACCAGTCTCATATCAAAAATCCATTTTTAATTTGTTTGTTTTGGATAAGGAGGATTATCAGGAAGTTATGCAAGTTTGAGGGCTGTTTCTTATAGGGGTCAGAAGAGGCTGACATCAGTAGGATCAAAATTTTCATTTCTGCAGTATTTCTTTTCCTTGAGAAGTAAGATTTCATATTTGGGAATTAAATTGATATTTATGAATTAAAGAAATAAGTCTTGGCAAAAAAGCTTTACAGTATGATATGTTCTTGGCTGTCCTTTTATCTGAGACCATTCCCTTCTGTCAGTTGATGCATCAGTATCTTTTCAGAGCTCTGGAAGAGTTACCATTCAGAAATATTAAACTTTCATGTTCAGTAATCTGTGAATACAAGTGATTAGAACAGACTAGATAAAATAAAGAGGGTTTGTTCTCTCTGATAATTTGGCTGGCTTTCAAATGCAACATTGTCTTTGTTATACCCTCAAAGGCTCCCACTGTAAGTAGTTCCTGCAGCTTCACGTATTTGTGCAGTATTAAATGCTTTCCATGCTGTTACTCCTTGGAAAACAGTACGTGGAACTTTGAAGGGAAAGCCATAGTTATGGCATTGGCACTCCATATAAACATATTTTGCTAATGAACGATAAGCACACTGGGGGAAACTAGAATGAGCACTAAAATTTCACGTAGAGCTCTTGGTACAGCATCTTGAAGAACGTTGCTCATGGATTAATATATTAATATACTTAATATTGAAGTATAGGTATAATATTGTAAAATGTTATATAATTGTAAAAGTATAGTAAACCCATTTCTGAGAACAAATTATTCAGTTCACTTGTTTCACAGATACATACATATATTTGATATAAATTGTATCCTTCTATGGATACAATAATATGTATCAACATACAATGATATGATATCCATGAATATGGATGTTGAATTCTATAAACAACTCATTGTTTAAAAGTCTTTACAGTAGATTTTGAACACATACATTATTCTTTAATGAGACATGAAAACAAAGAGCTTTACACCATTGTTTCTTTTTGTACCAACATGTTGTTTACAATTTTGCCTTGAACCCAAACAACAATGAAGCTGCTTGGTAAACTTCCTGTGACTATCATGGATGACTTCAGCTTTGATGCTATCTTAAGCATTAAGGTTGTTATACTCTCTGATAGATTTTTGGTCATTATGTGTCTGAGGCTCAGTTAGCTTATGCTGGGATCAGGTATGTGAAGTTTAAATGAGGAAAAGGCACATGGCCAAGAAGAAAACTATTTACAGTGATCCTGAAGAATGTAATCAACTGACTTCATCAGCATCTGGAAACAGGGGTATAAAATACTTCTGCAGTTTCTATATCAGGTTCTGTTCTCAGTTACTCAGTCCAGTTATGAAGGACAGTTCTGTAGTACAAGACCTAAATTATCTAGTTTCCACAAGACTTACAATATTCCCCTCAGCATGTCCATTTGTTTATACCATGGGTTTAGGGCTTTGTAGTCTTGAAGCACAGGAAAGACTGGACAGTGATTTCTTTCATACATTTTATCATGTTCAAAAGTTCTGTGAAAGCATACACAGTTTCATTGTTGACAAAGTGTAAACCTTGTTGACATTTTTTCAACTCTACATCTTTGTTGCTAGAGCCACATGGTGTTGTTATACTTAAGTTTAAATATAGGATCACTTTTAGACTGTCCTTTTAAGCGTGAAAGTAAGATGCTACCTTTACTTTGAAATATTTTTGGCACAGGCGGTTTTTTATTCATTCTGTGTATGTACAGTGCCCACAACAACTAAAGTGTGTTAAATTTCTGTGTACACTTTTGTGGCTCCTGACTGTAGAGTTCCTAATTTCCTAGTTAAAAAAAATGAATAAAAAAAAAAAAAAAATAGAAAGGAAAAATAGAAAAAGTGGAATGGGTCAGTTATGTCATTCAAAAGAGTGGAGTTCAGTATGGAAAAACTTATAAAACAGCTCACTCTGAGAAAGAGAATTTACTAGACCTGAACATAAAAGAATAAAATGGAAATGAAAGATTGATCTTTTACTACCTTAAGGAAATGGAATGTGTATATGAATATTTTTTACATGGATGAATATCCCATCACTTTTTTATTAGTTCATGAATCAGGGTTATGTCTTTGTCTGCATTCATAAACACTGCAGGTGAAAAGGGTGCTTGTGTATTCATATATGATTCACAGGTGCTTTTTTCATGGCAATTGAACAAAAAATTTGATCCTTACTCAATTGGTGGCACTAAAAGTGTAAGACTAGAATTGATCTCTTTCTGATATTTACAATGAAATGATAACCTGTCCTTCAGACAGTGCTTTTTCATCAATCATGCATTTCTTCCAATAGAAAATGCTTTTTTTTACATTTCAGGGAGATATTATGGAGACTATAACTAAGATAATTAAATTATCTCTCTATGTCTTAGAACTGTTGCTTGAAATATAATTGTTTTCTTTAATGCACCTTATAGAGAAAATTATTGCAGTGTTTTACTTAATCTAGTATAAGTGAAAGGCTGAAAAGCAACCTCATAGCTAATCACATAATAAAAATATCCAGGTAACATTACTTTCAGTGATGGCACATTTAATTTTCCAGCAACAAGCTGGGTGGTTACATTACAATTCCACTTGCTTATCTGTCATATTCATTGTCTCTATGTGACAAATTATATAGATGGTGGATTCCTATTCATCCAAAGAAAAAGTATTGCTTGCCACTATGCCTGCTTTCATAGTTCCTATGTGCTGTACATTAGTAATACATATTAGTATGTAATAGCAATACCTATTAGAAATCAAGTATAGCTGAGTCAAGAAAATATTAGGATTTGTATCTTGTCATCACCAAAATAGTTGTGAAAGCCACTCATTGGAATTGGCATTTTGCAAAGATACCCGGTTTTGCTGTTTTGTGAGCTTTGTGTCTCTTTCACTCCCTGGGGCAGAGAGCTCCCCAGCACTGATTTTATTTGACTTTTGAACAGTCCAGCATGATATGGTTCAATAGAGTGAATAGCCATAGGAGTGGTTTCCATGAGAGCACCAGGAACTATTCAATAGAATCTGGAAGTGAAGATTCCAATTCATCCTTTCAGCAGCAACAAAAAAAATTGTGAGTACCTGTCTAACATAATAAAGAAGCAGCTTTACACCAGTGTGCTACAGAATCAAGTCATGTGCCAGTCACAGTCATCTTTGGCACTTGTACAGATTGCATATGTGTAATCAAAGATGGGAGTTGTCTTTCTTTTGCCTTTGGATGCAGAGTGTCTGTTCAGCTAAACTGAGGCAAATTGCAGAAGATCTTGCACATGACCTGTCACACAAATAAAACATCTACAGCTAAGCAATGCATAGACTCAGCAGAAATATTTGTGTTCATGAAACTAATGCAAAGACACATCTGTCAACAGCCTGTCAGCTTTAGGGTAGAAACTGTACATTTCAGCTTTAGCACTTAGAGTAAATCCTATCAATATGTTTATTAAGAGGGACTTTTCTTGACATTTTTATCTGGTGTGATTTACCATACTTGTAAGGGGAAAATAAATCAAGTGTTCATAATATAGTAAAAAAAAAAAAAAATAACTGTTTAAAGGACAATCCCCCCAAATATGTCTTTATTTACATAAGAAATGCAAGATTTCTTCTATTATATCAGGAGCAGAACTATACTGATTTTAAGAGTGGAGTTTCTTTTAGATGGCTTTATTAGCACATTAATGTATATCATCTTGTGTGGCATTCTGAAACTTTGAAATCTTAAACTAGAAGCTAAAGACTTCATGATTCCACAGAATCACAGATGATATGCGTTGGAAGGGACTTTAAAATTCATCTAGTTCCAACTTCCTCTGCTACCAGGGACACCTTTCACTACATCAGGTTGCTCCAATCCCCATCCCACCTGGCCTTAAATATTTCTAGGTACATGGGGCATCCACAAGTGACCTTTACAGCATCAGACACGCTGTACATCTGAGCACTGAAAAGGGAAAACAAGGTAATTGTTCCCAGTAGGATTAAGACCTTCCATCTATCATATCCATGATGTTTTGCTTGTTTATTCAGGACTAAGCTGATCACCAGACTTGTAGTTCAGCAAGAAGCATTCTCCCTGGATAATGAATAGACAGAAAAAGGTGGGGATAATTACCCTGTTTAAAGGTGGATATTTCTGTTTGCTGAGGCTCCTCAGAAGCAGGGAGTAGGTTCATTTCTTAATGTCATGGCAGAATGTCAGGTAACATAATTCTTCTACTGTTGAAGCAGAAGACATAGGTATTTCCCTTGGTTTCTTGTTATTTGTACTTAATTCCAGCTAAAAGGACTTGGTACTTTGTTATATTTTTTTTAGTTACTGTAAAATATCCAGAAGTGATTTTTGGTCTGACACATATGTGGTCACATTGTTGTACTGCAAAAGGCTTAATTCAATGACTTTAATTTTCCATTTTAGTTCTATGATTCAGCCCAGAAAAAGGGAATAACATTTTGATTTGTGTAAAAACTATACTTCCATGTAAAGGAGGAATTACCTTCTGCAGAAACAGAAGGTAATTTGGGTTTCAGTACAGATGGGTGTTGAGTGAGGAACCATCTTTAGTAGTATCTAAATTTAAGTGCAAAGATTTTTTCTTAGCTTTGCTTCTAAGCGACATTACTGGGCTGTGGTTTAATGAAAATTCTCCAGACACTGGTGGCAACTAGTCCTTCATTTTGAGCATGCATAAACCAGTCTTAAAGAATGATCTGGGAGAAGTCTGATTTGCATAATTCACATGGCTTTCATGCAGTTTGTGAACTGCACATGCAGGAATGTCTGACAGTGTGTTAATACACTTAGCAACAGGCTAAGTCACTAGGCCTGAATAATGCTGGTTCATTGCTTATGGATGGGAAATCTTATCTTGAGACTGAATTCAGGCCAGCAATCCAGAGAAGGTGTAGATGTTTCCCACCAATTTCCTTTTGTATTTGACTATTGTCACATGCTTTTTTTGTGAGCTTCAAACAAATTCTCTGGAAACTGAGTTACAGTGACAATCTCTGTCACACTTAGAAACAATTCCCAACAATCTTATCTCTGGGTAAATAATAAAATAAGACTTATCTATATTTTCCTTTAACCATGTGGTTTTAGCTAGATTTAAGATTATTTTTTCCACCAGTGGTCTGAATTATTTACAATTTAGAGTCGCATTAACATTTCAAGCTACTGTTTCCTCTGAAGTATTTGAAATCCTTTGGAATAACATTCATGGGACTCAAGTGGGGCATCTTTTTTTTTCCATCTGTCAGGTCTTACAAAGAGACAGAATATCCCACATTTGGGCAAGATGTCATGTTAACATTATTTTCTAAAGCACATTTAACTGGGTCAGTCTTTTCTGGCTGATACTTTTGTATTCATTGCTTTCACACCTTCTCCGTTCAACCAAGGGACATTCATGCATAATAGAAAGTTATTGTAGTGTTCAGTCTTTTTCCTCAAAAATCTTTTATAAAGCATGAGATTCATGGCAAAGTTGAGAAAGAGCCTTGGTTTTATGTCACTTGGGTCTTTTCTATCCTGCTTTCAGTTCATCCATCTTTCTCTCTAGCCAGCTCTTATGTAGACAAGAAAACCATCCCTGGCCACGAATCCCATCCCCCAGTCTTCTATCTTCCATAAAGACAAAGAAGAACAGAGGTGCAATAATGCCTCTTCCACTTTATGGTTGACTTGAGTACTGTGGTTATCTGTTTTAATAATAATACTTGGAATATTTGGTGTGGAAATAGGTGAATATTATGTTCCTTGTTTTAAAGTATTAAATACGGGGTATAAATTTTATACAGTGGAGCAGGCACAGAAGAAAGACAGAGGGACATGTACCTTTGAGCAAATTTTGGTCTACTTCAGCTCTGTTTTGCTTCAGATCTTCATCTCCTCTGAAGCCACAGATTACTGTAGTTAGTATGAATAAGAGGGTAAAAGTTCTACCACCATAATTGTCTGACTGAAATAAAAAGAGGATTTCTTTCACGTGTTCTCCTGATAATTCTGGCTTCCTGCATTTTATTCTGTCTACAGTTTTATGAGCATCCTTGACTGAAGCTCTGAAAGAAATACTGATAAAATAAATGTACTTTCTCCAAAAAGAGCAGAAGAACAATGTCTGTAAAATCTTTGTTAGAAAGAAAGTGCTGTCTGTGCTTTATTAACAAGTTGTTTGGTGCAGTAAAAGCTGAACAATAGATCAAATTAACTGATGTAAATTATCTGCTGTACTCTCCAAAAGGAGACAGTCATTGGTTTGGACTGGTATTCCCAACTGGGATTTGAGTCTGTTTGGGTTACAATTAGGACAGAGCTTCCTACTGAGTTTTCTTCTGAAAAGGCTAATTTTTTTATAATAATTCCTAACTTATTTTTAGCATATGTGATACTAGAAATTTCAAAAATCTACATCATTTCCTTAGGAAAAATATGAAAAATATTTGCTGAGCTAGATATACTCAATATAATCACCCAAAAAAATAAAAATAAAAAAAGGATTACATTAAGATAGTTCAGTAATCTTTGAGCTAGATGTGCTTGTGTTTGTAATATTCTTCACAGCATTATAAGCTTAATAAATTTTATACCAGATCTCTGAACATTTGCTTCTTATCTGTAAAAATACTGGCTAGACCAGATCCATTTTTGCTATCAGTGTTTTAAAATGCACTGTGTGCTAATAGCATCTAACAGTTTTTTGTTTCTTTCTTTCTTTCTTTCTTTCTTAGTTTTTAAATTAATAAGACTTGCCTAATTTAGAACTAACTTTGGTTCTGATCCTCAAAATCCTTCTAGTCATGTATTGCTTCTCCGAGACAGTATTAAAAATAATTTGTAAAGATCGACATATGGTTTTGCATATTATTGCTGCAAGATTAAATTTCATTATTAAATACTAAGAAAAATAGTCCCTTCTGCTGCATTTCTTTACATTCTTACTCCAGCACAACATTATAGCTAAGTTAATTTTTTTTTCAATGGTGATTTTAAGTGGAAGTTTTCTCTCCATCTGCCAGCTGGAAAGTGAATATCTTAAGTCAATATGGTCACTGACAAACAGAAAAGCAGTTTTAAGTGTATCAAGCAGGGGCTTGTCCTAGGTTTTACTCTTTAATAATTCAGTTGCAATTTAAAGTATGAAGAAATTACTCATATAGCATTTTTAGATTGATATAGGAAAGATAATTACCGTGGATAGCAGAATTGCAATTCAGAGTGATGTTCCCAAATTTCAGTAATGATACAGGTACCGAAGGAAAAAACCAAAAGAAAACAGGAATATTGCTGATTAGGCAATACCGGTAGTGAAAATGGTCCAGTGTAGAAGCAAATGTTCAGACTTAATATGACTTAAAAATATCAAGTGCTTCCATGAAAGGTAGTGGTGTTCTTGGGAAATACTGACAACTGGTGCCTGTGCAGGATTCATGTTGCAGTTCTTCCCTGCTCAGTGGCTGGTGAGACTTCAGCTTTAATACTAAATGCAGGTTAGCTCAGCATCACTGAAGAGTTAGAGGATGAGATGGTTCAAAGTTGGGCAGAAATATTTAGACAATGTTAGTTAGATGTCTGAAGGATTTGGCTGTGTTGATCTAGAAAGACCAAAAATGAACAAGATAAGATTTCACTGTGCTAACCATTATGTTAAATAGGAAAAATATTAACCACTCTACACATCCAGTAGAGGCACAGGAGGGCTATCTCAATCTGTGGCCTGGGATATGAAGTAGATATGAACTTTGTAACTGCAATAGCACAGATGCCTTAGAACTGACATATTTTAGTGAAACTGTGTTACATCTGAATATTTGGAATAACATAAAGGGGTCGATAGCTTACATGACTGTTTTCCCTTCCAAGACAACAGTATCTTGAGCACTATGGGTAAAAGAATTATGTCTAAAAATTAAATTCTAAAATTAAAAACAACTTTTTTTATTATTCATGGCTCTTCTTACACAGTATCACACACATCTTTGCTGTTAATTTGTATTAGTGTAGCATTTGCCACAGAGTGCTGAGTAAACAAACCACTCAGATATGGCCCTTTCTATAATAGAAGTGTCTGCAGTGATGCAGTCCTCATTTAAAAGATGGGAAGCTGAGACAGGCATAATCAAATAGCCTAAATGTCCCCATTTTATTCCTTCTATCTCTTAGCTGAAGTGGAATTTACTCCCTATTTTACTTTTCTCTTTCTGTTGTTCTCATTCTTGGCTGACACAACCAGCCTACCTAGCTAAGGTATGAAGGATTGGAAGAACATGTTTAACATTAGATATTGGTGGTGAAAAATCCCACCTGATCTGGTCACTGTATATTCATGTTATAATCTGCAGGCAGAAATATTCCAAGGGAACAGTAGTTAATCCACTTATTTTAGGTTTTACTTATGAATGAAATGAATCCCCTCATTTCTCAAATGACCACAGTAAAGTTCTAGATTACTGAAACTGCTTTTGGTGCCATGGGCACTCAAGAAGCCTGTCTTCTGAGTCTTCTGTGTTTTTTTCTCTCAAAACAGTGAATTTCTTAATTATGTTCTAGTTTATTTTTATCAATTCTGCACAGAAATGTTATGATTCTGTTAAAATTAGGTTTACAAATTATTTTCTACATTCTAAAGCTCAATTAAAGAAAAATAATAAAAAATATATATTAATTTAAAATAACTTTCATAGAATTCACTGAAACATCATTATAAAAAGTCTTTCAACTATTGTCTTCAGCATGCTTTTAAGATGAATGGCTGCTGACAAATGGGCATTATAGTGCAGACAAATTTTATTTACAGGACAAGGTTGGCTCTGCTGACACCAGTGCAGAATTCCAGAAGCTATCCTGTCAACAGTTCTCAAAGCCCTCTTGGAGAGAGCAAATTTTTCATTTGTGCTTATCTTCTCAGTTCAATTTCTCAAAATAATTTTCAGGTTTTTTACCAAGAAGGAGCTGAATTCTGGTAAAAAAGGTGATTTACATACTGAAATGTTCAGCTCAGGGAGTGGAATCCATAATGGCATGGTAAGTGCTTTCAGTCCCTACATTTTAAATGAAGATATGAGAGAGGAATTAACAGTAGCCATGTTGGCTAGTGCTGTGCTGCCTAAGTCATCTCTTTAGAAACTCCAAATACAGAGGTAAGTCTGTCACAAGACATGGCTTAGACATCTCTGTGAAATTTTGATGCAGAGCCTGAAATTTCTCCCTTGGTGTGAGACTGCAGAGGAAGCCTGCCTTTTGGCTTTCCTTCAGAACTTCATCAATTTTCTACATCATGAATTCGGGTCTTAGTTCAATTTCTGTTCACATTCTCCATCTGTCTGTATCTTCCCTCTAATCTCCTTGCTAAACCCTACTTCTGTTCCCCAGCTGGTCTTTCTTTGACACTCTCTCTCATCCAATCTAAGTGGTTCCTATCAAAATACAGCTTTGATTATCTCACCTTACTCACTTTGCAAGCTGTGTGCTGATGTCAAATCCAGCTCAAGCATCCAATGTGCTGGTGCTCTTACACTGCCTGGCAAGCTTTTCCCTGGGGCGTTATGGCCAGGCAGGCTAAATGGGCCAGCCATTAACTAAGAGTGAAGGCAGGGTTTGAAATTTAATAACTAGTATGGAGGAAGGTCTGAAGGAGGATTATATGCTGAGGATTTCTTTAGTGTGTGTGTGGGATGAGTTTAACAGGTTTGATTTCTCAAATCTGGATATCTCCTTGACTTAGACAGTCAGCAGTTGCCAGAGGTGAAAAGATAGTCAGGAAGGGTGATAGATGGAGTGAATCAGAATGAGAGTTACCCACCTAAAGTTTAAGTTTAATGCAGTTTATTTAATGGAAGAATATTTCAAGACTGAGTCTTTTTTTTATCAGCTGCTATATAGCATTAGTAAAACATGATGACATAAGACTCAGGAAGTCATAAGTTTTGGAGGTAATATTTACTTAATTCATTTCTGGAATGCATTTTCTGTAATCTCCTTTGTAGCTGTGTTTTTGGTGTATATATGATGTAAGTGAGCAACAGTGAAATAAAATCATGCTTCTTGTCTGAGTTGATGTTAGAAACAATTGCTGTCTTTTGTTTAGAAATGTTACTGCCTGGGTTAATCACTTACATCATATTGATGCTCCTTTTATGATTCCTAAGTTGTAACCAGCAGTAGAAATATTGTGGTCTTCTAGGAAGAATGGAATGGAATAAATGAGTTTGTCCTTTGCCCATTTGATCAGGCACAGTGTAATACAGAGAATTTTATTCTAATGCCTTCAGATATTTATTCAGGCAGTAAAAGTGATTCTTGTGACAGTGGTAGTGTAGGCTGCTCTGAGTACTTGTGTTCTTACAGCCTGTGAGCATTGCTTGTCTGAGGAATGATAACCAAGGAAGAGGAACACATATTATCTCTTTTCTTCCTGTTTCTTCATCATTTGGCCCAAAAACTCATGATGGAAAACAAGAAGTTTTGACAATGTTAGAGAAGTAGCATTTTTACCATATGTGTACAGGCACACACATAGACACACATACGTATGTGTCAAAAAACAAGTGCCTTTGCTGGAGGGTATTTTTATCTCAGACACTGCAGTTATGGAACATCAAAACTTTAATTTAATTAAAATATATACCGAACTCCCTAATCTTTCACTCCTTATGCAGCATTGTAGGAGTATCTCCACTCCTTCAAAATATTATACAGACACCATCAAGATGTTGGTGTCTGTATAATATTTTGAAAACATTTCCTATCTAAACTCCTTAGTCATCACAGATCACCAAAAATCAGGTTGGAAAGGTGCTTTGAAGGTCATAGAGTCCCACCTTGACCTCAAAGCTAGGCTAATTTCTAAGTTAGAGCAGATGTCTACAGGTCTTGTCAAGATGAATTTTGAAAATCTCTAAGGATGGAGATTTTACTGTCCCTCTGTGCATTCTGTTCTGAGAATTCACTGCTCTCATGTCAAAGAGTGCTTCACTTCCCTTGTGCAACTTGTGCCTTTTGTCCTTCATGGTGCATCCCTTAGAAGAGTCTGTCTACTCAGTACTGGCATTTTAGACTTGAAGACACAATTAGGTGTTTTTTTTCAAGCTCAGTTCCCTTAACCTCTCTTCTTTGAACAGACACTCTCCCTCAAGCCCTGACCATCTTACTGGGCCTACACTGGGATCTCTAAATGACATTTTTAATTGTTTGTGTGGATATAAAACAGGGTAGGAAGAGCTGGGAGAGCTGCCCATCTGAGTCTTTTCTTCCAGTTTACATTGTTGTTCTCATTAGCTGGAGTGCAGACACACTTGAACTTCTGTGCTGCTTCACTTCAGAAACAAATTACATTTCCTAAAACACTTCCTATGCAGCTTTATAAAGAAATACCCAGTACAGTTCAGGAAACACTAGTCTATGACCCCCATTAAGCTCTCAATTATGTTAGAAGAATTTCAGAAACTGCTGGGTTTGAGGTTTTGGGTCGTCGGGGGATTTTTTTCTGCTAGAATTTTCTTCCATTTTTCGAGATTTTTTTTTTATACATTTAAGTTTTAAGAAACCATCATTTTGTAAAAGAAAACCTGGTATTTTGGGCGCCTGTAGTTCATAGGTGATATATACGTTCTAAGACACCAATACATCTATGTCTGTCATCATTATACAAAGAAAGTAATTTATAAATGTATTCTAGATTTTTAACTCATAGATTAGAAAATGTCTCTTTCCTTCCCATGTTATGGGTAACTAGATTTGAAAAAAAGATTCCCCAAAATCCAGTGATAGTATTCTGTAAAACCTCTCTCTGAAATACTTCTTTAGAAAATATGGCATAAAAACATGTATATGTTTTATACAAATATAAGCTACAATTGAAGGATAAGTGATGTAGCACTATCAAACTTAAGTCACATAATGTTTTACAACATTACCTGGTGTAATGTAAGTTACATCAGAATCCCAAATCCCAGTTGGCACTCATTAATGTGATTTTATTTGGAAGTTCTTAAACATGAGTTTCACTGTCTTAATGTTTTAATATTTTGCTCTATTTGGGAAGATGAAAAAAAAGGTTTACAACATTACTGCTGAACCCTTTGTGATTTATTATGATGAATCTACTGTGATGTTCAGATCTGAGTATTCCCATTGACTTTCGAAACCGTGGAGGCTTGTGCTTGTATTGTAGAATCAGGAATTTGATGGCTCATGGAAAATTCTCTGAAGTTAATGATATACTCTGTTAATTCAGTCAGCTGCACATCATGGCTTGAGAAAATTAATTTTTTTTATTCTTTGACTTGATAATTTCACTATTTCAAATATGAGGAACTTTTTGCACTTTCTTTAAGACAATTTTTAGTTCTGTTTATTATAAAAAACGGGACCCCTAACGAGAGAATGTGGGGAGCAGGGGGGAAGGCTATTCATTTAAATGATTGAAATATTACTGCTGGAAATTTTCTGGTAGAAAATAACACTTAAATCTGAATTTTATATTGGAGAAGTTTAAAGCTTGCACTGGAAGAAAGAGAGGAGTTTTGTATGGTAGAGAAAAAAATACAGTGATTTTTTTTTTAGCTTTAGTTTTAGTGATGTTTTTTATGGAGAGAAAGGAAAAAAAAAGGACCTCGTCATTTTCAAGCTGAAAAAATAGTGATTCTCTTGAAACACATTTTTTCCTATCTCATTTAAAAGAAAAAAAAACCAACAAAAATTAACACAATCAAAACAATACCCCACAAAAAACAAAACCAGGCAACCATGGATTGTTTTTTCCTCTATTACCCATTCCTACTGGACATATTTTAAAAACAACAACAACAACAAAAGGTTTTATTAATGGAGAAGGATTTTCTGTCTGACTTGTTCTGGAAGTATAGACAATACAGTCAATAAAGTAAATGGTGGAATGGGGAAAGTGACAGACAGTGATAATCAGCTCCATTTGCTTCAGAGCCTGGAAGGAGTTCGATACACAGAAAAGTTCTGAACGTGTTCATTGAGCTGGAGATATCAATAGAGTAGCTGAGACTCTAAAAGTCTCATTTTTGCATCAAATTTTTGTTTCTGTTTCTATTTTAGTACTTTTTGATGTGTATCTTAATCATGTTGGTATATTACACATACAGATTAGTAATAAATTAAGAACTATAGTGAATCAAAAATGGTATCCTGCTCACAATAGGTAGAAATTTCAAATAAAGTATGTTTTAGCTTCATTGCCCTAAACATTTTCTAATTATGCAATGGGGAGAAACATGTAAATGCTTTCAAATATTTCTGTATATTTCTGATGCGTATTTCTGAATGTCTGTCATCAGTTGTGAGTTTTCTGCTGAAAGTATAGGATTGCTAATAATTAATATTAAGCTTCAAAGCATTTTTAAAAAAGCATGCTACAAATACTTTTCTTGCAGTTCAGAATATTCAACTTTTAAACACAGTTTGGAAATCTAGTGGCCAATTGAGAATGAGCAAAATGAAATTTGTGCTTTATAATTTCTCCTGAACTGGTTTTACAGAAGGAAGAATAGACTTAAAAAAAAGCTGAAGGTTTTCATGTGTTTTGGTTTTTCACATGCAGTTCAACAACTGGAAATCAATTTCATGACGATAGAATCTGCAACACAATTTCAGATCAAAATCCATCTAATTCAGCCTTTCCTGCATGACATTGACTAAGTCACGTATTTTCAGTAAAAAATGAGATCATCAACTGATGCAAAGTGATTTAATGTTTTCCAGAAAGAGAGCAGAGCAGATAAAGAAAAATGTTTCTTCATTAATTCAGTACTTGGTGTATATGTGTAAAATGATGTTCAAACGACACAGTAAGGAATTTCACACTATCTCACAGAGCTCCTAGATGATGCATTCTGAGGTAAATGCCATCAGTGCCTCGCCATTCGAGATAATCTTCATCACTATTCAGCAGCCTGGCTGCTATAAGTACAGGCAGGTACTAGAATGATTGCTGTGCTTTCAGGAGAGGAATCTAAAAAAATTCAATTATTTCATATTTCCTGATGTAACACAAACAGCTGGTGCTGTAAGTTTTATGAGTTCTGTAATGTTTATAGAAAGGTTCTTTTGCTTATAGTCTTATCAAATATCTATGACCATAAATACTGTCATCAGAAAACGAAGTAAAACCATATAGATACTTGACTTGATGACTTAGAAATTACATAACAGTAATGTTCATCATGGAAGATGACTTGATGTTCACTATCCTATTCTTTCCAAGGCTCTAAAATCAGTGCATGACTGATGCTAAACAATATCTTTTGTCATTCTTAGCTCAGAGGCAAATAAATGCCTGGCTAATAAAGCTGAGACTCTTTAAACACTAACTGTTTTTGCAGGGTCAAAAAATTTCAGCTAAGAGACGTTGCTTTTTCTTAGATAATATACTATATTTATATTTTAAATAGTACCAAATAAATACAAAAAATATTCAAAATTTGCAAAGTATAAAATAGAAATAATTTTTTAGTTTTCTCATTTAAATCTCCTAAACTGCTAATAATGCTAGAATAACCAGAAAATTAAATTTGACTCAAAATGAGACACACTGAAACAAAGTCTCTGAAGTCATTGATTTTATATAGGTGAACTAATGACCAAAACTATTTTTCTGCATCAGACACTGCCTAACATCCAGTTATTTAGTGTCTCAAGTAGGCATTCCTCATCTCTTAATAGTGCCATTAAACATGCCATTATGGCCTGTAACTGAAGGGTGACTTTCAGTATTAAACTGTTTAAAGTTTATGCTTGTCTTTCCTTGCTAAAGGTCTTAGTGGTAGCATTGTGCAGTGAATGTTTAGAAGAACCATTTTCAGGGTTATCCAGTTTTTCTTTTTTTCTACCTAAATACTGTCTAATAAGTGTTCTTTTCATGTTTAGCCTGATACTCTGCAGCCCTCATTTGTTCTTGTTTTGTGTAATACTGTTTTCCTGAACTTTATTGTGCTGGATCTGAAGAAACATTTTCTTCTGACATCCTCACCAGCTAAAAACCATTAGTTACTTCTGCCTTTTTCAGTCTTTGGGAGCACATGTCTGACAAATCACACTCACACACAACAGTTCTGCTCTCAACCCATAAATACTGTCATTTCTTTTCTGTAAGGACATGTATCATCACTCTGGGCCTCAGGCTGCTATAGGTCCCACTGAGCATCAAACTGTCTGAGACTTGAGAACAATCATTTGACTTTCTGTTAACTTCTCTGGACCCAAAAAACACTGAATGACATGACTGCAAAGCCTGATAATTTGTGAAGATAAGATGTCAGTAATATATTCAGTAGACAATACTTTTCGATGGTTTGGGCTAATTTTTTTAGCTCTTGCTCCTCCACTTGTCTAAATGTGTATTTGGATGATTACATACATTTCAGGGTTTAGTTAATTTTCTTTTATTTGTAACCAAATGCTAATGGGGTTGCTAGAAATTTTAAAGCAGTGAATAAAACACATAGAAAATAAAAGAGAAGGGAACCAACCCAAATCTGTCATTCTCCTGTGAACATCTTTTAATGATGATTTCCTGTGTTTAATGTAATAGGAAACATTATATTGCATGTTTAGGGTGATTGATATAGTCCCTATGCATATAATCAAGCAGAGCTATTTTTTATCTTGATTTTTTTTTTGACCTATGGCAGCAATGGACTTGATTTGGAACAAGAATAATGTATCTGAAAATGAGAGGGAAGAAAAGAGCCTTTTTTACTTTTGTATATGCAGTGAGTATATATCCTAGATTCCAGGCCAGCCATAATAATTTTCCTTTTTATTTTGTGTCTTGAAATACTGCTGTTACATTAAATTCTGTTTCTCTTTTTTTTTTTTTTTTTTTTTTTTTGTTACATATGTAGGTTTAGAAACTACAAATGGCACACATTTCACATTAACTTCTGATTTTTTGCTACCTTATCTGTATTTTTAGCTTCATTAGTGTTTAAAAGTAATCTTTGCCAACTTTCTGTCTTCCTGTCCTGCTTGTCACAATAAGCAGAAATGGGAAGAGGAAGGTCATGATTCTAAAATAGTATAATTGCTATTAAAATAGTAGGAAGAAAATTCATTAAAGGTTACTGCTTTCTTATTCCTCATCCCTACACAGTTGCATTAAATATCACATTGCACACAAGGTTGTCATCTGATGTAATTTATCCAGGAGTAGAATACTTGTTCCTCTGAAAATGAATGTAGATTACAGTGCTAGCAATAGAAATTATATTTAATAATTACTAAAAGAATAAAATATAAATATTATCTCCATGTATGCCTTTATAGAGGAGAATGAGGATGTTCTAAAAATTCAGTTTTACTCAGTTGAGCTAATGAATATCAAGCTGAGTGCCTTGTCTTTATTTCTTTGGTAAAGAGGTGGAGTTGGTATCCAATCTAGTTTTAAATACAGATGATGAAGCATTTGCCACTTCTGTTTCCCAGCTCCATGGTTTAAATCTGAAGCAGAATCAACAGAGACTATAATACATCTATAAGTAAACAAACAAAAAACCAAACAAAACCCCAAACAAATAAAAAGTAAACTCTGAAAAAAATGGTAAAGTGTCTTTTAAGATATTGGGGTTTTTTTGAAAAAAAGAAAGACAGGTAATCTGTTTCACTTTGGTATCCATTTAAACAGATAACATAGTGAAAGCTGTTTTTCTTCCATGAGAAGATACTCTGTTTTGTATTGGTATAGCAGATTTCTGTATGGTTTATTCAAGTGTTAATGCTTACTTTAAAAATTGGCTTTTTGAAGTTTAAGTGTGGGTTCGGAGGAGAGGTTAATTGGCTTTTGTTTAATTTGTGTCACTTAAAAATGGATTTGTATCAAACTGGAAATTCCATTTTTATATGAGAACAAGAATAGGAATATGGAGTTTTGTGTGGTCTGGCTAGTACGTTTTCTTGCTGTAGAAAAAGTGTAATGGAAAATCCGGACATACTGTGAGTTGTTTTCACACCTCCTAAGTTTAGCCATCTGTGGCAGATGATCTACTCTGTGTTTGTTGTGAGGTTCAAATACATTTCTTTAAAAGGTGTGAGGGTAGCGCCTGCCCTGGGATCAACTGAGCGTATTTTAGGGGGAATGTTTGTGCTTCAGAAAATGAGGGGTGGAGTGAGATAGGAAAGAAAAGTTTCAGGCAGAGGAAGTTTAAGGGAGATACTGAGAATCTGCAGAGAAGAGAGAGAAATACACTTGCAACATGAACTGAGGGATAGATCAGCTTGTCCAGCTGAGGCAGAGGGGCTTATGCAGAGTCTACTGCAAGACCTGAAAGCTGGTGAGCTCTTGGAATGGATTGAAGCCTGAAAGACAAGTATCAGCAATCAAGGAGAGTTTCCCAAACTTATTTTAGTTTCTATTCTCTTCTAACAAGGTGTAATATTGGGACCATAGTATATAGTACCAGAGATGAGTAAGAAATATGTTTTCCATCAACAGAATGCATTGTGCTGGTAATTTTAAGGCACTTTTGGAAAGAGAGGGGTAAGTTTGATGCAGCCCATTCTGCAGGTGCACAGCAGTACGGATGAAGCCAGAGCTTAGAATATAGAAAAAGGAGGCTTAGCTGTAGAAAGGTCTGAATTAGGCAGGTGGGCACTTGGTGATTTTGTCTAATTTGTGCCTTAAAGCAGCAGCTACATTGTTCCCCAGCATGAACCACATTTTGGAGAAAGTGGTTAATCAGGGCTCTAATCACTCTGCCACCTTTAATCTTAGACTGGGGAAGTAAAGCATTGTGAGCACATAATAAGGTATATATTGCCTGAATGATCAAACTGAGCCAAACCCAGAATCTCTGATTTCTGAGGAGGGGTGTAATTTCTGAAGAATTGAAAAGGTGGTGAGGTTCCTGCAAAAGACAAAAGGATTAAAACTCTTCTTCAATCCGATATTGCATGAGGAGCCAAAAGCAGGAATTGAAATTCCTTTAGTTGTGGTGAGTGGGAATGACCTCCTGTACTGAGACATTTACAGGTGGCATCTGTGTTGCATGAGGCTATTTCCACTGTTGTCAAGAGAAAAAGGTGTGATTATAGAGTGAGCTGACGAAAAACTGCACTTTCAATTCAGTAATCTGAAGGACTAGCTCAGATTAACTCTGCACATGATGCCTGTGCTTGGGCAGATGAATCCTCACACTTGTGAACAAACAAGGGCTGTGGTACAGCATGTGGTGTCTCCTCAGCCACCATCCTGTGGAGGAAGTCTGTGGTGAAGGACAGGCAGAAAAAGCCAAGATTTTCTCACAAAACTTTTGTTGTTTGTTGGTTGTTTTTTTTTCCCTGTGAAACAAGATTAATATTTCCTTCTTTCAAATATAAAGGGGAGGTTAGTGTTGACTGTTGCAGGAATTTTAGTTATTTTTTTCCTTTTTTTTAATTGTTGCTGAAAGTTTGCAAAGTAGCCTAATGTCTGTTGAATACAGATGGTGCCAATTCAGCATATGCATATCATACTGATAAGTATAAACTCTTCTGAATTTTTCTCATGAGTATTTTCTGGCTAGGATTCTCAGTTAGATTGCAAATGAAAAGAAATTAAAGTATATTCTCATTTACTGGGAAAATATCCTTTACAGTCCTATAAAATTTTCCATAGATGAGATCTGAATTTCAAATAAAATATATTATTCTATTGGAGGGGTATAACACATAATGATTTGTGTATTACATGATGAGAAATGGTGTATCATTATTAGTATCACTATTGGTGAATGAGCCCATGCTAAGGCTATTTCATTACATGGAGAAAGATTTATTCCAATAATTTTGTTATTTGAAAATAAAGTTGACTGATGCCTTTCTTTACTGCCACAAGTAGCTTTGCAATCAACAAATCCCAAAGCTAACAGTTAATATTTTGGTACAATATCTTTTAATATAGTTTGTTTAAATTACCAGTGGCAGAATCACATTGCCTCTATATTGAAACACATTACTAAGGTAGAGTTCTTTGTCATTACTTAGTTAAATCCAAAAATGGGTTGTGTTGGAGACAGGGCTCATCATGTGCAAACAATATGTGTGTCTTAATCTATCACAGGCATCAAATTGTCCCCCCATGTCATAGAAATTTTGATAACTTTTGATAACCTTTTATAACAGATAAGGCAGAGAAGTTTTAGAATTGTATAATATACAATGAATTGTATATTATACAATTATTATTATACATTGTATAATATACAATGAATTGTATATATACAAGAATTGTATAATATACAATGTTATAGTATAGTCCATAGTCACCATGAATCTACAGGCTTTGTCTTAATCTTCTTAAGCACCTACCTCAGAGGAGCTCTAGTTTTGCCATTTTTATTTCTCCATATAATGAATGTTTCCCTTCTTCAAGTTTTTGTTATTCAATACATAGACTCCTACATAGACTCTTTGTCCTCTGCTTTGTCATTTATATCATAATCTTTTAGGTTGTCAAAGTAAAATATGCTTAGCAATTCTCCTCTTCAGAAACTTTCCTGAACCATGTGGAAGATGATGTATAGAAAAATTCACTCATTTTCTTCCTTTTGTATTTAAAAAAACTTGGATATCTTCTTGAAAGTAATTAGCAAATGAGGAAGGATTTTAATTCACAGATAGAATGACTTGTTTTAAATTCTTTATCAGGCTTTGGCCGTGGAGTAGGGCTGTAGTACTTTAGCTCTGAGAGTATGAGCTGGAGTTGATACTGAAAATGCAGCATTGCGACAAGCGTAGAATAGTATTTTCTTTCTGTGAAGGCCCTCAATAGCTTTTAGTGTACTGATATATGAATAAAATACTTGAGAATATTTAACATATCTTAGTACAAAGCATATAAAGACAAGCATTTAGGAAGCATCAGTAGGTATTGCCTACCTAGGAGCTGTGTATTTCCTTCAGTGTTTTCTAGCCTTTCATAAGTGAGTATGAAATCTGTACTTGTCATTTGGAAAATAAATTCTGAACACGATACTCCTGTTTGAGGACAGGCTTTCCCTCTTCTCCTCTCCTTTCCCCTTTCCCCTTTCCCCTTTCCCCTTCCTTTTCCTTATGTTTCCTTCTCTTCTTTTTCAGAGATTGAATAATGGGGAGAATATTGAGCCCATTTGGTAAAGAGATTTCAATGCAGAAGCAGTACTCAACTGAAAATTTGGCTCTTTCTATTGGCTTGACAGATGCACATTGTCTGAATCAATCTGCCAGAGATTTTTCCCCTTTGCAAATCACCTGAGATACCTGCAATTCTGTGTGCATTTTATATAATTGAACAGTGCATCTATCATGTAAACTGCTATCCCAGTACACCTTGAAAAGACAAGTAATATGGTTGCAAAGATAAATAGCAAAGGATAGCAGAGGGGGAGAAGAAACTGGGAAGAAAAAAAAGAATGATGAGTTTTGGAGGTAATGTTACCATGAGTTAACCAGAAATGTTTCCCTTTTGCATAAGGCTTAAGCTATGAAAGAAAAAAAAAGTGGTGAATTGTACTTGGCAATGGGGAAAAAGGACTGTTTTCAGTGAGCAGAAAAAGCAAACAGTATAAATATGATATGTAGAAGTAAGGTAAGGGAATTAAAATGTAAGCTTGTGAATAATGTGTATGTTGTCTAAAATCCTTTGAATGCATATACATGGAATGTTCCAATTACACTATTTAAATCAAAGTTTTGAAACAATGGATTTCATTTTTTCTTAAAAATTTTCTTAAAAATAATTTTTCAACGATGCATTACTGCTGATTTAAACTGCTATTTCTAAGTTTTAGAAATTGAGAAGGGAATTGCCCCATTACCTTTTATAGGCAAATTTGTCATTCCTGTTCCAAATGAATCACGGATAGTTAGTCTGTGTAAAACTGTCTTCTGTGCAAACAACTGGGAACAACTATTACGTCTGCTCTCATAAAGTAGATGAAATGTAGATTTAGATCTCTTTGAAAATCACAGTGTAAGGGCCACATCTGTCTGTAGTTTGCATATCTAATTTCCTTTGAATTTCTCCCTTCTCCTCTCAAGATCAAAAGAAGCATATGGGCTTTTATGTGTTTAACTGAGGAGAGAAGTTGGTATCTCACGTCACGTCAGCTGTTAGGAAGTGCACTGTGCTGTCCTCCTTGCATTTGAAGTGAAAATGGCAATTTCAAACAATTTCACAGTGAAAATGAAAGGAGTAAGGGGATAGAAAATACAAAAGTATTTATCTCAGGAATGAATGACTGACTGACATGAAGGAAAGCAAAAAAACTGAAAAAAGCTTATTGTTTCAGAATAGACTATTTCAAAAAATTGCATATTGGTGTTAATGGAAAAGAAATTTGTCTTTAGAGGCCTCCAAAGGAGGAAAAAAACCAAAACAAACCAAAAAACCTAGAGAAAATCAGACTGACTGGCATCTCAGTGCTGCTGTGTAGTGATTTAGAAACTTAGTTTTCTGCCTGACTGCTCAGTCCCCAGAGCAACATACTTGCAGAAAAGAAAAAGACAAGAGTTACATTGAAGGAAAGCTCGAGTATATTACTCAGGAAGCAGGGTATTTCACTCCCTGATACACAGCCAAATTCATCTCATCAAATTAATCTTCCACTACCCTTGCCAGCAATGGCACACAAGCCAAGGCAGTACTGGTTGTATGATAAGCTTTTACTATTGGTTAGAATTTGTTTCAGAGCATGTATTACTCCATTCTCACACTGCTGATGAGACCAGCTTTTATTAAATACATGTTCCCTTTTATTAAATACATGTTCCTGCCTTACCATACACAACTCATCTGCTTTCCTTAACCAGATGTCTTCATTGGAGGGTCCCACCTTCTGTGGTTCCTCATGCTATAGAAGTGCCCCTATATCAGCCTTAGCCAGTGGAGAAAAGCTTTTCAGTACTCTTGCTCTAATGTTTGCTAACCAGGAGTTAACATAGGTGGTCCCTTCTCATCAACAGTTACCACAAAATAGATATTGAGTCCAGAAGTGTCCATAAAAACTCATGAGAACCTTCCTTTGCACAGGAAAAGTTACGAAACATTGTTCAGGACCTCTGCACTTATAAGAAGATGTAGTTAAGGATTCCATACTTAAGATGAAGTACTCTAATACCTAGTGTATTATGTCAGTCTCTTTAGGATATGGGTCTCATTTGCAAGGAATTTTAAAGATACTGTTACTTTACCAAGAAGTCCTTAATGAATGATAGCATGTTTTCATAGATTTATTGTAGAAAATTAAATGTTTGAAATTATGAATTGCCAGAATTTCTGGCTCTTCTGATACATTTCTAACAATGAGCAAATGCTGTAGTACTGAGTAACACATTCCAACCCTTTGTTAGAAAAACAGTTATCATAAAATTGCAATTTCAACTGTGCATTTTGGGGCTTTGTAGGGGTTGCATTTGGGAAGGTTTTTGTTACATGAAAAATCTGAGATGTGAGAACTGGAAAGTGGGCTACAGCATAGGCTTCACCTTAACGATCTGCATTGGTCCCAGCCCTAGGTGATTTTTTTTTTCTGCATGGGAGAGTAATTTCTATCCCTCCAATACTTGACATCATATCCGGTGAAAACCGTTTACTCCCAGCAATTTCATTAACACATCAGCATTCATCTCTCAACCTTATTCTACTCCTGAGTTTTCTGATAGAGTTTATTGACTGCATGGTAGTTGTTTGAAGACAAAAAAAATATTCTTTGCATTGTTTTTTTGGTGGCAGGAACAACAGAATACAGCCACCTTTCTGCTGACATTTAAAGTGCGTTGCAAATTAGCGTCAAATGTTTTGGGGAGCCTAGCCCTGCAAAAGGTGGATTCTTCTGCAGTATAAAATAGGTTTTCACCATGCTGCTGAGTTTTCTGGGGATTGGCAGAGGAGTAGTCTCATCTCTAATCCACTTTACCTTTGATTTTCACAGCACCACAGGCTGCAGTAGTCTGACATCACTGTCTATTGTATAGAGAGTCTGGTCATGACAAACTAAAAAAGATGCTGTCATCACAATTGTAATTGGCTTATGCAAATGCATATATGCATACATATTGTACAAATTATTTTCAGGACTTTTCCCTACTTATACAAAAATGTATATGTATGTGCAGACTAATTTTGTCAGCTCTAAAGAGGACCAAAGAAGTTGGAGTTTGTGTTGTGATCACAGAAAATTTTAAAAGAGGAATGAATAATAAGGATTATATTTTTACTAGTAAAATTCAAAACATGGAAGAAGTATGTAATAGTTGTATGCTCTAGTGTGAAAGCTGAGCTTCTGAGCAAATGAAACTAATATCCAAACATGGCTACCTGAATGGAGTGCAGCATATCATGTTCAAAAACCATTTTGAGAAGAGGACAAGAAAGATTGCGTAGCTAGAATCAAACACACTGTTTAGAGGTAGAAATTTATCACAGGTATCCTGAGCTATTCAGTCCCCCAAAGTAAACTGTCTCTTTAAAAATGATAAAAAGCAGCAGAACATATTAGTATTTCCTAGTACTTGAAGGATTCTTGTAGTGGGTCAGAGTCTTGCTGGCTTTGTCAACAATGACTTCAAATTAAAAGAGACAAAAATAGGTAGAAAAAGGTATTTTTAGAAAGATTCGCAAGAAACAGAATGGTCATTGCAAAGGAGTTATTCCAAAGTCACTACACAATTTAACAGTGCTCACAAGTCTTTGTCCAGATGACCTCTATAAATTCAAGCTCAGACTATAACTCACATCAAGACTAATGCATATTGGCAAGGCAGAAAAGCAAGATTTTGCTAAGTCTGTTTGCGTGCAACCTTCAGCTCAGTCTTTTGACTTCCTTACTGTGATGTTATCTTGCCACTGAACTGCAAGACTGAGGAGACTTCCTCCTATGTTTATTTTGAAATTTTGTTAGACTTAAGGAGTTGTGGTGGAAGGGGAAGATATTTGTACCCCAGTTCTTTAGTTTGTAGCACTGGGGAGAACATCTCTGTAGCTTTATTTCAAGCTTGAGCTTTGGCTCTATTTTAACAAGGTCAGCTTTGCCTCAGCAGCAGATCTGATTACCATTAAATCCACCCTGAAGGGATATCCCAGACTAGTATAAAATCATACAATGGTCAGCCATAAAGTAATAACATTTATATGAGCATCATGGTAAAAGAAAAAAACAGTATAATTTACTTCTAGTTCTTGGTAATTACACTCAACATTTAGAATGATCATTTGCTAAACAAAAAATTTTTCTTATAAATTAATGAGGATGCTAATAGTTATCTAGAAGTAAACTGACTAGAAATAAGATGGAAAACATGGTAAAATATAGTAGAAAAATTCATTGTTTATTCAGTCAGAGAATTTGCTAAGGTCGCCTGTCTGACATCTAAATTAACCTTTAGCCAGTGCTTATAAGGTCTAAGAATGCCTGCTTGTATTTGATAGATTTATGTGGCTCCAGAGTGGTCTCATGAAGGTTTCTGCCCCATCTTTCCTTTGGTTACTTGAAGTATGAAATGAGCATACGACTATAAATGTGAGACAATGACCAAAACTATAGAGAGAGGACTAAACAGCACAATTTCTCCTTTCCACTCCCAATTCTTTTTGATAAAGAGATTAGAATTTGGCAAAGATCAGCCATAGCTTGACTTTTTTTTTTTTTTTCCATGCTATTTAACAAATTCAAAGGAAATGCAAATACTACTAACAGCCACTTTAAAGTTGTCTGTCAGAATACTGCAGTTGAATTTCCCTTCAACCTACTAAGACAGCTCACAGGTAGCATGCTAACATAAGTGATGATGGAAATATCCAGGAACAAGAAACAGGCACACATTGTATTACAGTATTAATTTTCTTGTTCTTGTGTCAGTATAAATCTCAAGTAAAAGGAATTAAGTCTTCCTTTTGTGAGAATAGTAGCTAAAAATGAGAGATTATCAATATCTTTTTAAAAAACAAATGGTACATTTTCCTATAATATCTATTAGTTTATATTTCTTCATATGCAAGGAGATTTAAAAACAATTTTTTTTTGTTAAAATGCACAGTAATCTGGCACTGAGATTTATGCATCAGCAACTTAACTATTATCTGAAAAATATTAATTCCATAAAGTATTGTAGACCTTCTAATGACTGTTTTATTAATAGTGCTTCCCAATACCAATGACCATCTGTGAGTTCTTCACCATCTGTGATTCCTATTTCAGTTCAGGCAGGGGAAATAACAGTGGTATTACACTGATTTTACAATATAAAACATCAGCCAACTAGACCTACTGTAGATGATTAATTTGTCTTTGCTTATAAGTGCATGCTGAGCAAGATAAAATTAGCTCCTTTGATTTGTTGGCACAACATGGGTTTGAGACATGGCCATGGGAAACTGAGAAGATTAAATTGCTTTTATTGAAATCTGAAACATGCAAAAGTTGATGGAATTTAGATAAAGAGAATGAAAGAGCTTAAATGGTGCTTTAAAAGGTAGTGAACATTTCCTTAAAAATCCATGGCAAACAATGTGATTATTATAATTCTTTAAAGCTAGGTAATAGAGGAGCAGCAAAAGGGAATTCTTAATACTTCTTAAAAACTTGTATTTGTTGATGCTATGTTGAAATAAACTGAGATAATACTGATGTATGAACTCCTACTTAAAATTAATATTATTTGTATCTTATCTGAGTGAAGTAGAATTTATTTCTAAAGAAATACCATGTTTAACTAAAAGCAGTTAATCCTTGCAGAAATGCTGTCCTTGTCTGCAGAGGCAGGAGAGTCAATTTAATCAGTATTGTTTTTATTCTGGTCTTAATAAATTGGGCTAAAATGTTTCCATATGTTGGTATTAACATGTCACCTGCATTCTGTAATGGCTGAGCTGATTTTTCTTTTGTTTCAGTGTATGTGTGTAGATCAATCTCTTTTCCTTTGCTAAGGCAAAGTTTGTAAGAAGCTATTGGGGAGATAGGATACAATTTCAAAATCATTCAGGTCCCACCTCTTAATCTCTATACATTGCATGGGAGTCTAAACTTCAAAATTAAAAAAAAAAATATATATATCAAAAACATTAGTATTTTGGGATGCAAACTGAATTGCATCTAACCAGTTGCATTGCCTACTTTCCTAGCTGATGCAGAGAGATTAGCACCTCAAAAAAGTTAATTATCAGCCTAAGGTAGATAGTTCTATATCAGGATGAATCACTCTTCTACCATTAACTGTGGGGAAGTCTGGACATCTAGACAGAATTAAATCCCTATAATTTTACACTGCTTAATTTTTTCTAAGTTTTAAACTGTAGCTTTCTAAACAGAACAAATTTCATTTATGAAAGTCTTCAGTGAACTGAAGAAAGCTTATACCAATTTTGTAAGAGGCAAGAAAATCCCCTGAAAATACATATATATATATATATAGCATCAGATATAAGGCAAAAATGATCACGTAAGAACTACTTGTCTTGTCACTAGGATATTCTGCTTTGTTGTCTGGATTTCAGTACAAGTTATAGCTTATGGGTATGCATTCAGTGTCTGGCTCAGAGTCATCTATTCGACCATAGAGATTATATGTTAATTTAAATATGAATGTTTATGTAAGTACATTTATAATTATACCGATTTTTTTATTAAATTAAATGTTATATAAAAGGGAGGTATATATGTGTATATATTCCCCTCCCACACACATATGCATTGAATATGTTTATGTATAAGTATTCAGAAATTAAAAAACAAAAAAAAGAAAAAACTTTTAAATTACCATTGATTCAATTTTAAGAATATAACATATGTTTTTTAATCTTAGGCTAAACAAAGTCCTAGTGAGCATCACCCTTATTTTTGTATTAGATTGCTCATCTTTAGCAGACTGATAGCCATTTTTCTTTCTATTTTTTGCTGCTTAATCACAGATACAAAATTTTCTCTGTCTTAAGGAAAGTATGTGGCTAAGTTAAAAAGATGCCCTGAAAAAAAATATAAATAATTTATGACAAATTTCCCTCCAGAATAGTGATTCAATCTTGTTTCTTCTGTTGCAGTCAAAAGGTTCTTCAAGCATGACTCCATCCAGCACTCAAAAGAAGGTGAAGAGGACTCTTCCCAATCCACCTCCAGAGGAAGCAACAGCAGGAACTCAGTCCCCATACACTTCTGTGGGATCAGTTTCACGGAGAAGGATTTGTAGGACCACCACTATGGCCAGAGCCAAAATTCTTCAGGATATAGACAGGGAATTGGATCTGGTCGAACGTGAATCAGCCAAGCTTAGGAAGAAGCAAGCAGAGCTAGATGAGGAGGAAAAAGAAATAGATGCCAAGTTGAGATACTTGGAAATGGGCATTAATAGGAGGAAAGAAGCCCTACTAAAAGAAAGAGAAAAGAGAGAGCGTGCCTATCTCCAAGGAGTAGCAGAAGAACGTGATTATATGTCAGACAGTGAAGTTAATAATACCAGATCAACCAGAATAGAAACTCAACATGGCTTGGAAAGACCACGTACTGCACCCCAGACAGAATTTAACCAATTTATACCACCACAAACCCAGCCAGAAACACAGTTTGCCCCTGCTACAAGCCCATATGCTCAATATCAGTATTCATCTCCTGCCCTTCCAACTCAAGCACCAACTCAATTCACACAGCAGTCACATTACCAACAACAACAGCCTTTGTATCACCAGCAGGTTTCACCCTATCAGACCCAGACAGCATTCCAGACAGGAGCTACCATGTCCTTTACCCCACAGGCTCAACCTCCACCATCTCAACAGCCATCATATCAGCTCCCATCACAGATGATGGTGATACAGCCAAAGCCAAGACAGACCACATTATATTTGGAGCCTAAGATAACAACAAACTATGATGTAATTCGCAATCAGCCTCTCATGATAGCACCAGTTTCAACTGACAATACTTATGCAGTTTCCCAGCTGGGCAGTAAATACTCCACCTTGGACTTAAGGATAGGACTAGACGAGAGAAACAGCATAGCCAGCAGCCCTATATCAAGCATATCTGCTGATTCATTCTATGCAGATATAGACCACCACCATACACCCCGAAATTATGTGCTGATTGATGATATAGGAGAACTTACTAAAGGAACAGGAACTCTTGGTTCCAGTTTTAGCCTCCATGAGAAAGATCTGACCAAAACAGATCGACTTCTTCGCACAACTGAGGCCAGGAGAGCACAAGAAGTGTCAGACTTCCTAGCACCACTACAGACTTCCTCTAGGTTACATTCCTATGTTAAAGCTGATGAAGACCCAATGGAGGACCCTTATGAGCTCAAACTTCTGAAACACCAGATAAAGCAAGAGTTCCGTAGAGGTGCAGAAAGTCTCGATCATCTGGCTGGCCTGTCACAATATTACCACGGAGAGGGCAGCTACAGGCATTTTCCAAAATCTGAGAAATATAGCATAGGTAGGCTTACTCTTGAGAAACAGGCTGCTAAGCAGCTCCCAGCAGCCCTCCTTTACCAGAAGCAGTCAAAACACAAGAAAGCCTTGATAGACCCCAAACTAACAAAGTTTTCACCTATCCAAGAAAGCAGAGACCTTGAGCCTGACTATTCAAGCTATATGACTTCTAGCACTTCAACACTTGGGGGAATTACTACTAGGGCAAGGCTTCTTCAGGATGATATCACTTATGGCCTTAGAAAAAACATCAGTGACCAACAGAAGTACATGGGGCCACCACTGACGTCATCCATTGGAGCAGGCCTTGGGACTGCACTAGGTCCAACAATGAGAGCCACACTACAAGACGAAGCAGACAAGTCTTATAGCAGTGGTAGTAGATCTAGGCCCTCATCTAGGCCCTCCTCAGTGTATGGGCTCGATTTGTCACTGAAAAGGGATTCTTCCAGTTCTTCTTTAAGACTGAAAGCCCAAGAAGCTGAACCTTTAGATGTTTCCTTTAGCCATGCAGCACCTTCTGGAAGAACTAAACCCACCAGTCTACCTATTAGCCAAAGCAGGGGAAGGATCCCAATAGTAGCGCAGAACTCAGAGGAGGAGAGCCCACTAAGTCCTGTTGGACAGCCAATGGGAATGGCAAGAGCGGCAGCTGGACCCTTGCCACCAATATCTGCAGATACCAGGGACCAGTTTGGATCGAGCCATTCATTACCTGAGGTCCAGCAGCATATGAGGGAGGAGTCACGGACTCGAGGCTATGATCGAGATATAGCCTTCATCATGGATGACTTCCAGCATGCCATGTCAGACAGTGAAGGTAAATTAGGCCTCAGACTGGTATCTTACTATCACAACACAAATCCTCATTTCTATGCATGTGTCTGATTTTTGTTACACTTCAAAGACTTGTTCTTTTTCTGTTCCTTGGTGCATCTTCTGTGTATCTACATTTTTGGGGGTTGATTTGTTTTGTCTTTTTTGATATTTTTTATTTTACCCTAACAGTTTCTGGATGGTGTTAAGCTACTATAGCATGCTACTATATTGTTGTTGATTTGCTTTCCTTTTGGTTTGCTTGTGCATTTTCCTTTTCACTTGTTTATGTCTACTTTTCAATGATACTGTGTAGAACATTCCATGTACAGTACAGACTCTGCCATCAGTCTTTATGTGCAGTTCTCTCCAGTGACTGTGAATCATTGAACTTATTTGCAATAGTTTTTGTTGGGATTTGGAAATAATCTCCCAAATCTCTAAAAAACTCCAGTAACTTTATGTGCATGAAATTTCATGATAGAACTGAAAAAAATTATAATTCCATCTCCCGATGCACCAATTTAGATCTGTGTTTATATAGAAATAGTCTGTTCATTAAGTACATATTATATGTTAGAACCATATAGAGCTTAACATGATAGCAAAATAACGTTCTACATATAGTTTGTTGAAAGCATCCTGTCATGTGGACTTCTGTGCAATCAGAATTGTGATTATGTAAGATAATTTGTCATTTGAATGGTGCAAGACAATCTCATCCTTCAATAAACTTACATAAAGTATTTTACTTCTGTTGATGGATTATGCAGTTTAGCTGGTTTTATATGCACCCCATACACGTCTGCCAAATAAGCACAAGAGTTCATCTCACTTAAGTTCATGAAAGGAACCTTTCTGATGTATTATAAATAGTGCAATTAAAAATGCTGCTTCTGAATAAGTACAGCAGAATGTTAAACTGATGTTGAGTACTTAATAATTGCAAATTATGTATCAGTTTTGTTTGAGTCAGTTCAGACTTAATTTATTCTAAATTGTTTAAAAATCAGAAAGACAGTTTAAGGCAAATGAAATGAATATGTTCAAAATTGTATGCGCTCCCTTAACTTTTTCTTATGTGTATTTACTGCACAATAAAAGAGACTTTGCATGCGCTCTATTGTCTGTAAATGGCAATGATTGTCTCAAAAGACACATTTGCATGATTATGAAGTAGTATGGTTTATTTTTCACATTTCTACTAACCTCCGTTCATTATTGCATTATTGGTTTTTTACACATGCTGAATCTTTCATAAGCATTAGAAAAAATGATCTATTTGCCTTTCTCATACTTCATACTAAGGGCTTTGCTCTCTAAGTTTCTCTTCATATTCCTTAGATATTTATAACCCCCTGATGAACTCTGTGTTTCTGGAGAGACTCATGGTCATCAGCTTTTTTGATACTTATCAGAAGCTTAACTGTTTTTATTGTTCTTCAATCCTTATTACACAGAGTCCTATAATTAAATCTGAAAGCAGTTGAGAGGAACTCCTGGAGTTGCAAATCATATCATTCTTCCTAAATAAGCAGATGCTGTCTTGTCTCCTCTCAGCTTGTGACTTTCATGGGTCATTCCAGAGTCACATTGTGAAAGATGTAGGACTTTTTCTCCTGAAAACTGAGGAGAACCAATCTGGACCGAAAAAAATCCAATCTGATTCTTTTCTACCTCATATGAACTGGGAATATGAATAGGGAATTATATACCTGCCATACAGTGCATTATATTTCTCATATATATTTGTACAAGACATACATGTAACACCTCAAGTTGAACACATTTCAGTTTTAAATCAGTCTCTGTTTTTAAGTTAGTTTGACCCTTTCAGTAGTATTCTAATTCAATTCACATATTCTGTATTAGATTGATATGTCACTCAGGGCTTCCCCTTTCAGCCATCTTTTTCTAATTCCTATCAAATTTTGTCTTCACAAGTAGCCTACTTCTTGGGAAACCAAAACACTTCATGACATTACTTTCAAAGATGCAGTCTAATAGCAAGTAACCTGTATTGAAAGTAATTAATAATTTTGGTGTAAGATAAAAAGTGTTCAAAAGAAGCAATTGCATTTCTACAGAAAGTAATGGCCTTTTTTTTTAGGGACTGCAATCTTCTCTGTAGTGATCTGATGCTCTGACAGTGCACAGCTATTCTGACATGTTTCATCTGACCTTTTAGCACAATTTGCTTTGCAGCTTCTCTTTATTTTAAGCAACTGCTGCATGGTCTTGATGAGATTTCATTAAAAGAAATCAATCTTAAGTACTGTCTTAGGAAAACTCTTCTTGTGATACAGCTTGATTTATCATCTTATGAGACTTTTAAAAATTAATTTAAGTTTAAATGTCAAATTTAAATTTCTTTTCTTTGGTTCTAACTCAGAGACATGCTTGACTTTCTTTTCATTTTTTATAAGTGACACCCATAACAAATACTAGAAGAGAATGCAAATAGGACTTTGAGTCCAAACCTGTCTTTGACTAAGTACATACTGTAACAAATCTTAAAACTGTGCTTCAAGACATAAGTAGTGCTTACACTGGGAATTCAAACTTCAAACTGGTTAAAAAAGTAGCCTTAGTGTCAAAAGAGCACAACATCCAGAGCTGCCCTTTGAAAATAAACAGCATTATGGGATCTTGAAACACCTGGAATTTTTTCAGGGTTCCCAGTACTGTGAAAACTGATCCAGAAAATAGATCTCTGTCAATCCCACAGCTGCCACTTTCCACACATTATTAAGTATGCTGAAGATACTAAATTTCAAGAACACTGAAGCTAGTACTCAATTTTATAAAGATAAATAGCCCTTGCTGTTCAGAAGATATAAAATGTACCGTTTCTCACCTCAAGTATTTTTTTCTTTTATATGCTAATTTGGCAATTCTTCGACAGAGTTTAGAAATTTTAAATTGAGATATCAAGTCATCAAGATATCAACACAGCCAATTCCTTGTAATTTTTCATCTGTGTGATTTAGAGTGCTTGCTGTTACTTCTCAGATTTTCTTGGATCCCACAGCCTGGAGTTCGATCACAGCTGGTTTATCTGTTTGGGTGGAACCATCTGGCTGCATTCTGTTAGCCTTAGAATAAAAGGATGACTTCTCTAAGACTGTCAGTGGTTCATCTTGGCTGTTGTGAGCTTTCCAGCTGTAACAAATCCCAGCTGTGCAAGCCAAAGCCAATGGAGTGTGTATGTACATGTGAGTGTGGGGTGTGTGTGTGTGTCTGTATACACATACATTTAACTTCTTAAATTTCAATAAAATATACACATTCATCACAGTTTGATTAAAAGAAAGAAAGAAAGAAAAAAAAAAAAATAGGCTGGTCTGAATTGCAGTATGGAATTCTACACTTTGAAGAGAAGTAATCCAGGAAAAGTTATTTCAAATGAGGCAGGAGGAAAAAAGAAATCATTCTTTCATCTGCTAAGATGATGACACAGATTGTGATAGCCAACATTAGCATCTGGGGTCAGGATTATGTGTTAGGTTCTTCATGCAAGCTTCAGAAAGAAGTTCTATCAGGATGAGTTATGAATGAGCCTGCTTTGTGCAGGTACTGGTCACCTGGCGTAAATGTGTAAAGTGTGAAATATTTGCATGTTAGATCATAATGATTTATTGATAGGAGTTAATCAATAACTGATCAGTAGCAAAATAAGCATCAACCTCTAATAATGTTTCATATATGCTTATATAAATAATATTAAATAAACCTTTTCGTGTTAGATTAAGTTTATGCACAGTCAAGGAAGAGATTGTGTAATGTCTGAAGTCAAGATTAAAAATTTTCTGAAGGCTTAATATAATATAGAGTGTTGGTTTTACCACATGCAACATATTCTTTTCAAAAAGGTCATGCATATATATTTATTCTCTTTTTGGAAAATTTTAAGAAAATAGTAATGAAAAAGCACAATTTCCTTTTTTCCCAAACCCATTTTTTAAAAATTATTTCTTAAATCAAATAGATAATGTTTACTTTCACAATTAAATAGGAAAGATTGCTACCACTACCATTTTTCTTTTTAAATTCTTTTCTGTGTCATGTGCATTCACTCTTGCTACTACAGCAAAAACTGATCTTATTTAAGGTTTGCAATTCCTTGTGGTTTTGCTGAAACAAATATTGTCTTCCTTTGATTTCCAAATTTATCTTGCTTAATAAAGCATACAATTCAAGCTTGCCTTACATTCTGCATTGCATTATCTGAGCAATGCATTGGTTTACACTGATTGGCAACATAGATGAAAACAGGAGATGATTCTCATCCCAATGGAGTGACACCAATGTCAGTTGACCCAATAGTCAGTAAGGATAAATAAATGCATTTGCAAACTGATTCCAGTGAAATGACATTACTTGATCCCCAAAACATGCGTAGTACAACACTTACTGTTGCAAACAGAATATTAGTCTCATAGAATTTTTTGCAGACAGAACATTAAAAATCCATACACAAAGGTTCATACTGCAAAATCGGGGGATGGAATTAAAAATGAGAACACCTGTAATATTGCTGCTTAGAATTTCAGTAACTAGGTTGGTTTCCTATCTTTTTTGATTTGGTTTGGTATCAATTTCATAAAGAAATAATTTTCTTATATGTAGTTCTAGATTATTTCAAAATATTTGGAACAATATTCAGTTCAGAAATTTGGGAATTAGTGGAGTTTGCATTTTGAGGGCTGGTTATTTTGGGTTTTAATTTGGATTTTCTGAGTTTGGGGGGTTTTTTTTCTTAGTCTGCTGCAAAATAAATAATATGACTAAGTTTTTCTCAGCAAACATTTTAAAGATATGTGAAATCTGCAGTGTATTTCCCAGCTGCCAGAAGGAGGATGTGGCTATAGCACTTGGTAGACTTCTTCTGTATTTATTATCCATGGTTCTGACATAAAGAGAATCTTCTCCCTTTGCTGTCTCACAGCTAAATAATGCTCAAGTTCAATGTCTCAAGTCTCACCTAACTTTGCTTTAGCTGCATGGCCAGTTAGTAACCACTCTGCATGTTTGCTATGCACAATGCACATTCTTGCCCTGTGCCCAGCACTGGACCAGAGCATTTGACCTGTCCTTGGTTTTCAAAGCCTATCATCTCCGTCGGGAAGAAACAGATTGGTTTGACAAGCCCAGAGAGCCTCGTTTGGAGAATGGACACATCCTTGACAGAAGGCTGCCAGAGAAGTTGTCACACTCTCGACCACTAAGTCAACACCAAGATCAAGTAAGCTTCAAATTAGATGTGCCTCTAGTTTTATAAATGATTGATAATTTAATCATACTGTCCAATGGTTCCCATAGCAACTACAGGATTACTCCAAATCCAGCTACATTCAGCTGAAGTGCTGTTGAACCTGTGTTCATCATCAACATTTGATGATGAAATTCCTCTAAAATTCAGTATTAATTTTGCAGGTTGTGTTTTGACATTTGAAATATAATTGAAATTATCTATACCTTAAGTATTCCTGTCGGTGGGAAAAAAAAAAAGGTAAAAAGAAAACGATTAGTTTAATTTTCCCTTACCAGCTCTAACTCACCCAAATTAAAGTCCCTTCTTTTAGTAGCAGAAGGAAAGTTGAAGAAAATAATTCCATTATCCTGTTGACATTTTTTCAGTATAATCCCAACAGTCTGTGGTAAATTATTGAATAAATCAGCTAGACTTTATCAATTGAATACTTAGAATGTTTCATTTATTAGAGAGAGAAAGAAAAATATCATGGTCTACTTTTCAAGCTTGCCAACTTTGACATCTAGTTTACTTTAGTGTACCCTCCAATTTCCATTTTTTTATTAACAAAGTTTATGTATTTCAGATCTTTAAGGTCTTCAGATGCTTGTTTCATACTGATTGATTTAGGTTATATCCTGATATATTCTTATGTTTTGATTTAGATTACATTTTTACATGAAATCCAATTAATGCAATGAGTTCATATCCTCTAGGCAAGAGGAAATAACCTCAAATTGTGCCAGGGGAGGTTTAGATTGGATATTAGGAAAAATGTCTTTGTGGAAAGGGTGGTCATTGGAGCAGGCTGCCCAGGGAAATGGTAGAGTCATCCTCCCTGGAATTGTCAAGAAACCTGTGGATATGGCACTTGAGGACATGGTTTGTGGTGAACATGGTTGACAATTGGACTTGATCATCTTGGATATCTTTTCCAATTTAACAATTCTGTGATTCTGAGAGAAGGTATTGCATGGCCCTTCTGTGACACTTAATAGCTTATATTGCTCACATTAATTTCTCAGATAACATACAAAACAGGAATATCCCACCATCATGCAGCCTTTAAAAGTTTTATGCTGGTGAGCATTTTCACTGACATATGGTCATCAAACATAGGTTTTGTGAAGCAACGCATAGATTTTATGAAGTAGGTGTTAAAATGTCTTACAATACAAGCTGTCATTTATTTTTCCCTCCTTTCCTATTCCTAGCATATATTGAGATTCACACACCCTAGGTTGTACTGAGCCTACTCATTTTATGTTGAGAAAACGGGCTTTACACAATATAATTCTTATAGCTATCTATTCAAATAGATCTATGATTCTATGAATCAACTTAATTGCAAGATAAAGAGTGTTTTTGAGCCTTAACAGCTCTTAATATCACTGGCAATAGTTTAAAAAACTGTCTCTCTGAGCACTTTAATCCTCACGAGAAACTTTTATTATTCTAAGCATACATAACTGTATTTTACCACTACAGCTTTCTGAGGTAAAACTGAAAATCTTCCTTGAAAATCAGGTTTGTCCCAAAGGATTATTGCTAACCCTGAGCTCTGTGGTAAGGAGGTGGTTAGTAAGATACACTTAACTTCTAGAGCTCCAGTGATTTTGTCCTAGGAAACAGTTCCAAGGCCAGGTCTTAGTCACAGAGATCTGATCTTTATTTTTTTCTCTCATATAAGTAGCATTATATTAGGACTGGATGAAAAATTTTGTTCAAAATTTTTTAGCAGTAAGTTTAAAAGGACTAAAAGTTTTTGTTTTCCTGGATATTTTCAGGAAGAAAATATGTATTTTTTTCCACTTTAAAGCTGTTGAGATATCCTCATGCTTATATAGAAACTTGTGCTTATATAGAGGTACATCTTTAAAATCTTGCCAAAGGCATTTTTTAAGGTTTTGTGGAATATGTGATGTAAATTGGAGAGTGAACATGTTCTAAATAACTGTGTCTCATGCCATGTAAAGCCTCAGCAGAAGAGAAGTGATATGTGAGGAGAAGCTTTGCAACAGTTCCTTCTTCTGCTTCCATCTGGGTTAGCTGCTGTCAGTCACACACCAGTACAAAATAGTATCAGTAACTCTGCAGAAGGGAGAAATTCCAGGTCTCAGAAACTCCACATCATCTACGTAATCAAAATGTTACTCTGAGCTTGTGTACGTTGTCTTCTGTGAGCATTTGTTTAAGATAATTTAAAAATCAATATATATTCAGGCACATCCATAAATTAAATTGCTTTGTAACAGGATAAAAAGGGCCAGAGATATTTTTAAAAAGTTTCATTAGCTCCACACTGAGTTGTGAAATACTTAGCAATAGAAGAAATTAAATCAGCATCTATTTTTACAGATACTTTATTTCTATATCAACACTATTTTTTTTAGCATTAGTATTATATTTTCAAGCAATGAAGGCAAATAAACCATGTCAGGCCAATGAAAGTGGAGAGGCAAAGTAAGCACTCCCTAAGGGCTTTTTCAGCCCTGTGTGTACAAAAGGGTTAATTAGTTCATTGTGCCATGCTGTCTGTCTCCTGTATCCACACCTCAGTCCTGCACAGGAACCTGTAGTGTCCAAGTCTAATGTACTCTAGAGACAAAACTGGCAATTCATTATCCATCCAGGACCACCTGAGCATTTCCACCTTCATCCAGACCTTCCTTTGCTGCCAGTGATTTCCTGGAACCAGTTAGGAGGGAATTGTCCTGGTTAGCACAGGAATTAAGCCATTATAACTCCCTTAATATCCCTTATTGAGCTCAAAACAGTCACATACAGAATAATTTGCATCAATAGCATTAATCTGCTTGTAATGTATCAATCAATGTTTTCAAATACACTTATTTTCTGTAAATTTGTTATTTTTATGATCTTCTGTGTTAAAAAATTAAAATATTTTAATGGCCACTACAATATGTGTATTCCAGAAGATTTTGACTCATACATGTGAAACACCAATTCTCTTACTAGATGAAATCAGAACTGCTTGATTACATCCCACAGAGCCTGTACAAACAAATGTAATAAATAAAGCAAAACCCTGAGCTTTTGAAGCAAGAATGCAGTGGAGTGACAACTCTGAACCTCCAGGTTTCCACAGATTTTTTATAACCCAGCAATTTAAGCTCACATACTGTATTATAAATATTAAAATATATTTGTTTCTATAGCAACTTCTGTGGTGCTATTTAGTATTCTAAATCTTGCTAAATTGTAGTTCAGTTGAATATCTTAAAAGCCATTTCCCAATGTATTGATTCTGGAGTGCTTCCCTGAGGAGGTAAGACCTTATCAATACATAATCTATTATAGAATTCCCACTGATTGCTGTTGACCTCAACAGTTTACTTAGTCATTTCCAGTTCACCAGAAACTTCTTTAAACCTCCAGGTATCAAGAGGTTTTTTTTTTTCTTATTATTTTCTGTGAAAATTATTTGCATATCCTGAACTAAACTGGCTGTTACAAAGTTTGGGAAAGAACAGCAGGAGGAGGTGCCAGGACAGTAAAATTTCATGAGAAGGGCATGGAAAATGAGAGTATAGTAAGAGGCAATAAATGTTTTTCAGGAAGGGGTTTTAAATACTTGCAGTCATCATAGGTGAGTTTTTTTAAGCCCTAAATGAATAATAAAATCCTAAACTCATCCTAATGATAGTATATTGCTGTCAGTTAATTTAGGCAACAGTTTTCTAATCACAAAAAAAGACAAGGGTCTTAGACATGAAACCTTTTGAATGCAATTCCCTATTTCTAAACACCCTAAAAGTTATATGCTTTTCTCCTCATTCATGGGTCACTGCCATTCTCTTGAAACTTAAGTCAAGCCTTTTTAGGGGCACTTGACTATATAGAAATTTTGAAAAAAATGGGTCATAAGGTGAGCATTGGGGCTAAAATGAGGAAATACCATTTGTGACAGAGATACAGAAGGCTACCTGCAAACTTTTGTTCCACATTTTTGAAGTCCATCTACTTAGTTTTTATTGTTTTCCAATTAGCGAGGAGAATTTATTTTAAATTGTAGTAAAATGTTTTCTGTTAGAGACTGGGGGGGGGGGTGGGGGTAAGCACATTTTGTGATTGAGATTCTGTGAAAATGTGATGAGAAATGTGACATTTCCAATTTTAGTGTAATTGCTAAAATATTTAATCTAAAGAGTGGCTTGTTAGCCACCCCCTCACTGTAATTCATGAAGGAATTTAGCTGGCAGTGCCTCATTTCTTAGTCACTCAGAAATATATTCCTCTCTGCATACCAGAATGACTTCTGGAGCAAAGGTCAGTGTTGAATTTACCTATTACAGAAGGAAATGCAACTCACTTTGCAATTTATTAGTTGAGTATTGAACAGGAATATTGTGTTTGTTAAGTTTTTACTCAGTGCGTCTTTTGCAAATTATCTCCATCACTGGGGATCTATCAGTAGAAAGAACTTTCCACCTTGAGGATTTCTAGAGAACTCAACATTTGTGCTCTGCACAGAGGGAATTTATAAATTCAAAGGGGCAGAATTACCACAGCTGAAGAAATTCTTGGTACCAGCTTGCACAGGCCTTGTGTGCTCTTACAAGTACCTGTGGTGTTCAGAAATTAGGATGGATACTGTCTAACCCACCACCTTGAGCATGCACCATTTTGTTCCAGGATACCTACCTCAGGTAAAGTTTCCCTTGAAAATGATATTTCCCAGAGACAGCAACCAACTGTAGCTGTTGAGAATCACCTTATCAGGTCCTGTCCAGCACCAGTGGAATGGAAGATGCAGCAACATTTAAAACCAGGAATGACTATGACTTTGGTGATCCAATCCAAAGATGAGTTGAAACATTATAGATGTAGCTATGGCCTGGAATATTAAAATACAGTTCAGGAATTGTATTTCTTAAATATAGCACTGGGGAAATTTTTTCTTCTTGATTTTCCTCTTTAACTTATAATATTCCCTTTTATGAGTCTTCCATAGTTTGTTTGTTTATCAGAAAAAACCCTTAATGACAACAGGAAATGAAATGCATTTTTAAACTCATCTTCCGTGGCAGTCTTAGAAACCCTCAGCACAATTATTTCCCATTCATTCCATTTTTGGAGGGCCTTTGAGCTGACTAATAACATGAAACATATGACCAGCGCTTACATTTCCTGAGGAAGAGGATGATATGCCGGTGCAAAGTTACAAATCAAGTGTAGTGAATGCTCCCAAAGAGGTGAGGAAGGATCTTCATGACAGGGACAGATGGCAGAAATCTCTGGGGTTCATAGCAGGTAAGTGGGATCTAGTGAACTTTTGCCCTGTGACCCAAGTCTGGGCTTGTGGACTTGGTGTTCTCCACTCATGCAGCTGTGCAGTGGAAAGATGGCCCCTCTGCACCACTTTGGATTTCCACTGTCACAGCTTCAGTGGGGTCCCTCTCCGTCTTCACTGGGGAAATGGGGGGAAGAGTCAGCTAGAAGGGATTCCTGGCATGTATTCAGGTGAAGGGAAACCAACTTTAGTGGAAGTAAGGTGTGAACACTTGGAAGCACAAAATAATTTGTGTTCTGCAGGTTTTGAAATATTTTAGTAAATTTTCAGATAAGTTTTCAGATAAATTTCAGATTAATGTGTGTATTACAGGTTGTGAAATATTCTAGTAAATTTCAGATAAATGTGCTCACCAATGATTAAAGCAAAACATCAAGAACAATGTAATTTTTCTCGGTATTACCTATTTGCAGCAACCACTGTTTTTTCCTGTTTGTTCTGCCGCTTTCAGAAATGTACTGATCTGAAAGTAAAAGCGTAATGACATATTCCATTTAAGTACTGATTCCCACCAACAATAAAAGAATAATATACTACCCTGGATGCTAATAAAATTCAATGCTTTTATTCAGATCTATATGAATCACAAAGATTTATTCTTCTCATAAAATTCTGGAAGTAATGAGAAAGTAATAGGCTAAAGAAGGAGACAGTCCATATTTTCTCATGTATTTGTTAAAAGTCATGTACAATATGGCATTGAATATTCTTGGATTGTTATTTATTAAAAAAGTGGAAGATAGAGAAAGTAATTTAATATGAATTGAAGTTTAAGTTCTGGAGCGTTCCTCAGTTAAATTTAATTGCTCCCACCAAAATGGGTCCCAGCTAAGAATCTATTCAAATGTGTTCATACACTTTGTGTAAACAGCAATATTTCATATTTATTTATTTGATTCAAAGTAAAATTAGGTGCATTCTCTCAGATTTTTTACAATTTTATCTAAGCTACCTGTGACAAACACATCACTTTTATTGTTACATAAAACTTGCTGAACTTCATACAGTGTCATTTAAAACATAACACTCTCCCTATCCATTAATGAGTGTGGAAGCCTCATAGAACTTTATACACTCCTGGTAGTATTAGACCATATGTTCTGACAAGATCCCATGATAAATGCAATTGTATGCCTGATCTCATGTTCTGATTTATTCTGGAGTACTTGTCCACTACCAAATCCAAAATCTCCTTTATGTCTGACATTAATTGCAGTCAATAATACTCTCACTGTGTTATGGCAGGATTTGAGTCTTCTAGATGTCAGATGTAACTTAATTCACTGGATAAGTAACTGAGTTATGACAACTGGTGTATAAACTCTTCTGCTTACTGTGGGATTGAGCTAAGCAAGGCCCTTGACTTCTCTGTTTCCCTTCCCATCATTTGTGTGTGCTATCCATTAACTTCATAAACTCTCCAGGGCAGAACTAGGTTTGAAGTGCTTGGCTCAGGAGGAGCTTAATCCCTTTAAATGCTACTTAAATATAAATAATAGTAATAAACTCTTGGCAGCAGGCTGCTGATGCACTCGAGCTGCTGCATTGCCATGCTGAATAATATTGTCCCCTTGGCTCCTTGAGGCTGCTCCCTGAGGTCCCATCCTGGAGCAGGCACAGTCGTGCTCCCTCCTCTTGGTCCAGGTGCATCACCCAGGCTTGGAACCATCATGCAGAGGAGAGAAGTCCTGGGTTCAGCTTTGCTACCAAAAGACCAAAACTGCAGACAAAGGAGGGCTGTGATTGCTGTGAGGGGAGTGTTGCACCCAAGCGCTCTGCAGAGGCATTTTGGTGTGGGCTCAGGGCAATCATTCCTGGAAGGTGGGTCAGTCCCTGCAGCTTGGCCCCTCCTGTGCCCAAACCATGGGGCAGGCGGGATCATTTCAACAGGAAAACTGGTTCTTTAGAGTGTGTTGTAGGGTGCGTTGCTTTCAGCTTTGACATGGTCTAGGATCAGCCCAGGTAAATGTTACACGTTTTCAAACAGAATGTAGTCCTACAAGTTTTAGTTTGGGTCTTTCAAATGGCTTTTGGAATTTGAAGACAAGAGGTACATTGGACTATGTGTTTTTTTCTGAAACTAAAGCAGTAACTCATGGATGGTAACACATCAACATTTTGTTTACTTGTCTAAGAAAATGATTTTATAAAAAATACGGGAATAATGTTATGTTTCTTTTTTGTGTTAAATGTTGCTTGAATAAAGGATTAAGGTTGAAGCAAACTACAGAAGATAGTGACGACCTTCTAGTCACTCAGAAAAATCAGAACTAAAGCCATATTTGAGATTAATCTGGATTTATGGAAGCAAATATTCATTACCCCACAGAAGGAATTTGCAGTTTGACAAATGTCTTCAAACTTGGGAGAGTTTTTGAATTGAGATGGTGTGATATTTCCCTGGATGAAATAAGTTTGTTTGCTTATTTCTGTTTCAATTGTCTGAAATTATTAATGCAATTGTTGTTGGTTTATCTTTTTATGACACGCATATTTGTGTTCTTCAGATAAATGGGAAGCCCCTGCAGTACATTTTCCCTCATACAAGGCTCAAACTACTGAGAGACCCAAAGGATCACACAGTTTCAGGTAAAAAAATCCCCCTACGAGACATGATAATTAATTTGATTAACATGAATTATCAAAAAAAATTCCAGTACTAAAAATAGTTCCTGTGTCTGTGCAGCAGTAAATTCAGTGGTCATTTTAAATCTTGCTCATTGGCTATAACAGAAAGCAGCAGTGCATGAGAAAGGTCATCTGTTCAAGATATATATATAAGCTATATAGACATTAAAAACAGAGGAAAATCTGTGTGTTATCCATATGAACAGTCTGTTTTCTTATTTCTTTTTATGTAACTCTATATTCCCTGCATGAGTCCTTATAAAATAAGCTTGTGTAGGTGTAGAACATGTACAGAACTGAGAATTTTATTCTTTCTGTTCTGGAAATCTACCCTGCTCTTCTCATAGAGGGAGTTAGCAGAAGAATCAGATCCCATTTTTCTGTGGTGTCTTCACATGGACACATTTATCACAGGGCCTCAGATTTGTTCTCTTTTTCCCTAACACTGACACAAATGTTCATGTAAGTCAGAGTCTGCTCGCCAAGGAGATGAAAGTGGCAGAGGTGATACTCATTCACCTCCCAGGCTGAGAGCTGGAATGCAATGTAATATTTTCATGTGTCAAACTGGAAAAGGCTGCCAGGACCTGGCACAGGTAAGGTCTGTCTGAGCTTCTGGAATTGCAGCCTTTCTCACATCTAATACTGATACGGAACTCAAAGTTATTTCAATACACTGCTTTTGTTCTTTCAGAGGTAGATGCTTTAAGCGTTTTTGTCGTGAAACCATCAGGCTTTTAACTTGCTTAAAAAATTCTAATAGTGTGTGTCAAACTCTGTTTTTGCACAGAAGTAATTACCAACTGCCAACCCTGGTGTTCCCTTGAGCGTTAAGTAGAAAGTGGCATGAACTTACTTGAATTGCTAAATAATGTTTTCACAGGGTTTCTGGCAGGAAAGTCTTGATAATTTCCATCCTCAGAACACACCACATATTTAGGATGTTAAATGAATATTCTCTATGCATTATGAGGTGTTTTCTTGTTAGTCAGCGTAACACCCACCAGTGATTTCAGGCTGCAGAAAGACCCCTCCACCCACACAGCCCAGCCTGAAAGGAGCTGCCAGCTCTGCTGTGTGTCAGCCTGTGCTGCTCCAGGCCCTCCCAGTCCGCAGGAACTCCTTGGCAAGCTTGTAGGGATCTTTGCCCTGCGGGCTGATGAGTAATGCTGTGATCCAAGCTGCTTTCTTACTCAAAACTAAGAGGAATTACAACCACACAACTGTAAAGCTCGTGATTTAGTGTTGCTGAAGCCAGCTCTTCTATGTAAAATTATTTTCCCTTATGCAGTGGGAAATGCTTATTCCAAATTCTCTGTTAACTCTCATGCTGGCAATCACAGCAACACGCTGTGCCTCAGGGAAAACACCTTGTGAGCAGTGATGGGCAAACCCAACATGTAGGTATTGACACCTCCTTTACCAATGCCCTGCACAAATGAGGTCACATAGGATCAAAAATTTACTCAGGGTCCTGCTAAGGTTGTGTAGCCCACACTGGGATTGCTTGCTGCTACAGCTATATAATATTGTGCTTAAATTCCAGTTGGAGAAAGCAAGCTTGGTTCTGTCTACAAGCTGCAGTCATACTTTTGTGTTTTAGTCCAGAGACATGCTTGGAGACCTGCAGATGTATTTCTGTATGATGCATACATAGACTTCCCTACAAATATTTAAAGGCCTAAATGCAAATTGTACAGCAAAGAGCCAAAGGTAGAATAGGGTGGCCGTGAAACAGAAGAATTAGTTGTAGTTTTCACTCCTTACACATCTCTGAAGTACCATAACTCCTTGACTATATACCTCTGTTCCTTCCCTTCTCTCAAGTGTCTGAATGATTTAAGTACATGAAAACTCTCTTCAAATGTGCAGTGCATTATGCTCAGCCTCCAGCTTTCCAAATGACCTCTACCAGAGATCGGCACATTGTTTTAAAAATAATTAAATTTTATTAAACATTATCTGCAAACTAATAGTAACATCTGTGTTTATTAACCAGACAATGACTGTTAACCAGATGAAGACATAGAAGTCTATTATGCAGCAGAAGTTACTTAAAATATTGGTAAATTTAAAAAAATATATACATTTATACCATCACAGTTACCTCACTCCAAGAGTTTTGGATATTCATCTAGATTCCATGTCCAATTGCTTCCCCAGGTGATTTCTTTCTCTTTCTTTGTTTGTTTTTGTTTTCTTTTGTCTCTTTTTCCTCTTCCTTTCTCCCTGCCCATCTTTCTTATCAAAAGTATCAAAATGAGGTGTTGACTCATTTTGTTTGCTATTATACTTGTTGCATAAGCACAGGAAGTGTGTGTGTGTTAAAAAAATCACAACCCTCAGTAAAGCTCACATGGGGAGCCAGATCTTTCCAAGAGAATAGTCACTGGTGAAACCAGCCTTTCAGCAGCATCTTCAGCTGAACTCTTGTGTTGCTGGATTCTTGCAAACCAGCTGGCCTGAGGTCCTGGGTGACCACAACAGCACATGCACCATCCATCGTCTCTGATGTCCTCAGAGTACATACAAAGCATCCTCTGTCTTGGCTATGCACAAAAGCCTCTCCTATGTGATCATTTCTGCGTGTGCAAGAGCAGTTTGTACTTGTGTTTTAAATGATCTATGCGCAGCTTGGTCAGTTCTGAAGCAGGAGCTGCCTGGGGTGATGTCTGTGACTGACAGATTCTCCCCAGGGGATTCATGAATACACCTTCAGTGTACATTAGTGTGTTTTAGCAGGAGAGTGCACAGCAGGAGTTACATAGGGAAATGTCCTAAACTGTACAAAATTCCCACTTGGAGAATTCCTGTAACTGTTGACCAGCTGCTTTGCTGGGAAACTGGCCAGTGCTTCAGCCTGTTATCTCATCTCACTGGAGTTCTTGGGCCAGCATGGGCATTAATGATTCATTGTGCTGGGTCAGCCCAGATAACCAACTCTCCCAAAGCAGCTGTAATTGTAGGACAAGATTTCATCCTAATATCACCATTACAAATTGAATTCCACAAGTCTCATCATAATCTTACCACTGTAGAAGTCACTGCCTGATTATGAATCAAAAAATTGTCACATTCTAAATATCAATAATTACACTAGTCCCAAATATTCTAAAATTCAGGCTTTTTCACTACATATTATGTGCACATGTATTTGGTTTGCTTTTTGGATTAATGAATACTGACTCTGAAGTACAGATGCCTTTGATGCCTCTTACATAACCTGGCATAATTTTTCACACAGAACATATAATATGAATTTTGGCATGTCAATGAAGTGTTTGAGGATTGAAAAACCAAGCCAAAATTGTGATGGCAAGGCAATAGTAGTGCTGAATGAAAAATCAATGTATACTTGCTCACTGGCTGCTCTATTGAAGGTTGTTGTTTATTATATGCCATAATCTAGAGCATATAGATCTACTTTTTGAGATATGCCTGTCCTCTCCTCAGACAGTGCTGAGAGGTGTGACAGAATTTCCAAAAATTTACTCTGCAAAGACTGATTAATAATTTGCAATTAAGAAAAAAAGAAACAAAACATAGAAGTATTGGCATCATAGTTATGCTAAGGTGCCAAAGCAGTGACAGCAGTGGTCAGTGAATGATAATATAGCAGTGTTTAATGCTCCAGAAACTCACTGTTTGTTTTCACTGAGAGTCTCTTATTCCTTTTGGATCCTCTAGCAGAGCAGCATAAACGCTGATTTACACTGCCAGAATTTTCTCTTCTTTTTTTTATCACACCATCATAATATTTGAAAAAGTGAATTAAGGATATGGCCACTGAAGGTAATGAAAGCACTGGCAATACCTTTGGAAATGCTGTAAAGATAACTTACATTATGTTATTCCTGATCAAGAAGCTGTTTAGATACACTCAGGAGGAAAATCCAACAAGGCAGACACATCTCAGTAGGTCTATAAGTACAGTGAGTGCAATCAGTCAGAGGTAATTTTTACTCCTTCACCTCACGTAGGCTGAGTCAGAAGTAATTCTTCCATTTTGAAAGGAGGGATGTTCTGTGTTTCCAGGAAAAAAATGTACCTTTGAGTAGCCAGACTGTCTGTGTTGGGGAACATCCTCTTCAATTCTGGTTAAAAAAAAAAAAAATAAAGAAAGGAAGAGGCAGAGAAACAATTTGGAAAAATATGCAAACTTTTTAGTGAAGCAAAGAAATTAATTAGATGGTGGGCAGAAGACTGCATCCCTAATCTCCATCTCATCAGTGATGTTAGTGAAACTGCAAGTAGAATTACAGGGTAGCTAAAATGCTGTACACACGTCAGATGTGCCTCATGCTCCATGAGAAATGCTAATTCCTGCAAACAACACAACACTTCTGCAGTGTGCCAGCTCATGCAGTGCTTGTGTGAATGGAGAGGAAGGAATTCAGTGTTTTCCTATATCAAGACCTCACTCTTATAGTCAGTCTCTAAATAAACATCCCTATATATTTAGGATTCTTTCACCTGCAAGTTCAGTAAAATTAGTTCTTACAGCAAAATACTAAAGTGCAAGGAATATGTGATTAGTAATCAATTAAAAACATTTTAAATATAGTCACAGTCTATGTTCAATGTGAGAATTCAGAGTGAGAACTGCAACCCACCTCCTGTCCTCATACTCTTAGAGGATTACTTATCCTACTTCTTTCATTTAATGGTGTGAAGAACTGAGAAAATACTTTGCACAAAAAAAGCAACACCCTCCTGTAACATTCCCTTGTCACTGGGAAAGGACTTAATCCCTAATTAATGGCCACCATTCCCTCAACCACTCACTCCTTATCAGAGAACTGTCACAGAAGGTAAAACCCATAAACAGAAAGGGACTGAGCTGTTACAGTCAGGCCACATCAGAGATTTTCCTGGGAAGAAATGAGGACAGGACTGGAAATAAAGGGAAAGAGAGATGTCTGATTTTGTCTTAATATCAATTTATCATTAAACTTTTCTTAATAAAAGCAAACAAACAAATTCTTCTGTGTGTTAGAAACACTTCATAGATGTACAAACCATATGTTCCATATTTATGTCTCTTGTCTCCAAATTATTTTAATTTGAAAAGCACTAGTGTGTGTATTTAAAATACTTTCCATGAAATCTTTTTGGCAGCTCAGTTGTTTATGCCTTTTTCAGTATATGAACACTTGTTGAAGATCTTGAGTGGAGGTAATTGAGAGGGCAATGTGTCTGCTAGCTATAAAGGTTCCATTTGCTTTCACAGCTGTCATACAAAAAAGGCTTCATAAACCGATCACTGCAACACTGAATGTTAGAGTTCAGTCAAGCCTCCAGATTTCCATGGAGGTTCAGCTGTCAGTCAGTGACATCTATTGAGCTATTGGTGTCTATCAGTAAACACAGACAAAACTCAGTACCTACAATGGATTTTATAGATTTAAAGCTACAGTCCACCATAGATGGCACCATAGATTCTAATGTGACATATCATCCAAAAAGAAGAGACCTTTATCTTGTTTTCAAGTAGATGTGATAAATGCTTCAAGGAGCTAATTCATAAAACACTTTATGATCCTTCAGGATAATAACCAGTGTGCACATAAGCATGAAGCGATTTGCAGCTGATATAAATCAATGCTGTGCTCTTAAAGCAACTGCAATATATCCGAATTTCATCAGCTTCTGATTTGACTTTGTGTGTATTTTATGCCTTAATTGCCAATGGCCAAGAAATGCAATAACAGAGTAGATATAATCATGTTTCTAGGAAACAACTTCATTTAAGCTAATTTTGTTAGAAGCACCAAAACAATTCTTCTGAGGACATTCTTGAAAATGTACCTATATAGACAACCTCTGATATGGATCACATCATGTTATGTATTCCAGAGAATTGCATAAGAATAACAATGCAAATAAAAATTTAGGCTGAATTTTATTATATAAATTATTTTTCCTGCTGTTTTTAAGTTCCTGAGTTAACTTGGTTTTGTTTGCTTTGTCATGCTTCCTTTCTCTCAATTCTTCAGACTTTAGAGATTGCTTTATCAGACCTACAATGTCTAAATAAATAGCTCGCACTTCTTCATGGTACTTTTAACTCTGAGCTCTCCAAAAGAAGTCACTGATGTTTTTAGTGTGTTAGAGCCTTCTGTTCCATGCAGACAATGGAACAGGGTATAAAATTGTTCTGGCAGATAAGGGCCTATCAGCACCCTAGCATATGTATGGTCTAGATAAGGCTGGAAGAGGAATGAGGAGATAATACCTAGTAAATGAAAACAGGAGGAAGGTATGTTCTGTCTCCATTCACAGCCAAACAGCGTTGAAAGGTTTCATATTGTTTGATTTGGATGGATATGTTCTTATTACTGTAACATGGTGCAGTGGCACATTACGACGTCTTTCATGCCTAATGTCTCATCTGCATGCTTTCTTGTCCTGCATTTGCTACCATTGGACCTTGACCAAAAAAGGATCACCCTTGTGCTTCCTTGCTTTAATTCACCATTATGGTTTTGTTCTGGTTTGGGGGATTTTTGATATTATTAGAATGTGATGAAAAACATATTTGGACAAGTCCATATATTGGCTTCTGGATCTGAAACACAACACTTAAGCTCTATTTTGAGATTCAGGCATATCTCTCATTTCAACCTACTCTGAGATAGGTGTTATAGCCCTGCATTTTGCAGTTTAAGTCCAGTTCAGTTTTTCCCATTTTACTTCTGTATAGTTTCAGCTTCAAAGCACACAATATCCAAAGGTGTTCAAATGACCATGGATTTACAGAAATAGTGAGTTTCAGCTACCATCTTGAAGGGTATACTTTAAGGCTCTTAGAAATCAAAATCAGTAGCACTTTTTTAATATCTTTCTTAAAGTTCATTCACTTAAAAGTCTATTAAAAATTCATATAGCTCTATTTCTAACTGTGACAAAAGTCAGATTGCTGCTGACGCTCATACTTACAGTGTGCCAATTCACACAAACACATGTGATTACTGAAAGTCTGTTGTACATTCTAATTGCTTCTTTACTTTCCTTGCTCATATAATTAGACAGACAAATGGTTTCATGCTTTCAAAAATTAGCCCAGAGGAAATATTTGCTTGAGTTAACACATGAACAATGTTTGCACAGAGCTTCTGGGTCATGTGCCAGCATTCTCCTGCATGTGTTGAAGTTGTTGCTACTGTATAGGACCTATATGATGATTAAACATAATCAGTCCTTGCATTTGCTGCCAGAATGCTATTTATGTTCATGAAAGAACATTCCTGGAAAATTAATTTTCACTTTTGTATAAAATCAGGACCATCAACACCAGCAAAGCCCTGCTGGGCCTTGAATTGTTCAGTTTTTTTCTGCTCATTTTTTTCCTTTCTTTCCTTTAACCTTTAACTTATGTAAGGGGTTATCAGCATTTGTTTGAAAAGGCAAGTCTAATGATTGCTTGGATGCTGAAGTGGTTCCAGGAAATCTAGACTGTTTATACTCTAATAGCTATAATGGAGCTGCTCAGCAAAGCAGTGAAAAGGTGGTAAGATTTCATGATCTTCCCTGTGACCTGAGAGCAGCAACAACAAATTGGCATCAGTCTGATCTTTATTATCTCCATAAGGGACAAAAAAGACTAAATTGTAATTGCAGGGCTCAGGTTATAGTCAGCATATTCCAGCAAAGTAAATTGCAGTCTTTCTGCCCTGTTGCTACTGTGACACAATAAAGTATACAAGGAGATAGGATTTCATAGTGTCTGAGAAACACTGAGGTACAGAAGTTCAGAATAAATATATCTGAAGGGACAGAAAGTATGTCATGATAGAACTAAGGAAAAAAGAGTGGTGAATTTTGAAAATGCATTTGCAGGAATGCTTGCCAGGTCACCAGTTACAGAATTTATTAGTGTCAGGTTGTTGGTTACTGATCATATATAATATTTTAATATATATATATATATATATGCATACATGTAATGAATATGCATACTGAAACAGTTTATAGTGTCTGGAAGGATATGAAATGACAATTGAAATATGCTTTTGAAAGTCACAGTTGGTTAATTGCCAAAAAGCAAAGAAGGCCATTCAATATTTTTCCTCTAAATATGGATTTCTCACAAAAATAGCTCTGCAGCTATTAAGCACTTGAAATCTTTGAATGAAGCAAAGAATGGAGTGGAATGGGATGGAATGGAAGAATGGAGTGGAATGGGATGGGATGGAATGGGATGGAATGGGATGGAATGAGATGGAATGAAATGGATTGGAATGGAATGGAATGGAATGGAATGGAATAGAATAGAATAGAATAGAATAGAATAGAATAGAATAGAATAGAATAGAACACAATGCAATACAAAATACAGTATTTCAGTCAGAAAGTGCCTAAAAAAACCTTACAGTTTAGATACTGACCAATTCAGGGTGGAAGAAAAGCAAAAGTGTGTAGTTAAGGCATTGTTCAAAAGCCTCTTAAACCCTGACAAGCATGGAGCATTGACCACCTCTCGCAGAAGTCTGTTCCAGTCCTTGACCACCTTCTCAGTCTAAATATCTCCTGTACAGCTTTGAACTATTCCCACAAGGTCTGTTCCTGGATACCGGGGAGAAGAGCTCAGCCCTTCCCTCTCCATTTCCCCTCCTCAGGAAGCTGTAGACAACAATGAGGTTGCCTCTCGCAGCCTTTCCTCCAAACTGGACAAACCCAAAGCCCTCAGACTCTCCTCACAGAGCAGCACTCCCAGCTCTTTCACCAGCCTAGCTGCCCTCCTTCAGACTCTTTCAAGAACCTTGACAATCCTTCTCAAATTGTGGGGCCCAGACCTGTACATGGGACAAAGTGAGGCTGAAACACTGCTGCACACAGTGGGACAATCAGCTCTTTGGCTGTCTGGTGATGCTGTGTTTGATGTCACCCAAGGCAGGGTTTGTCCCCTTGGCTGACACTGCTGACTCACGTCCATCTGCAGCAGAGCAGCACCCCCACATCCTTCTCTGATTTACAGCCACTGCTCTCCCCATTTACACTTGTGCTCAGTGTCATAGGTCTAGGATCCAGCATTTCCACCTGCTAAATTTCATCCCATTAATCATAGCCCAAAGCTCCAATCTATCTAGATTCCTCTGAAAGGCCTCTTCTTTGTCAAGGGAGTCAACAACACCTCCCAGGTTTGTCATGGGCAAACATTCTAGTGGTGCAGTCAACTCCTGCATCCAGACTTTTGACACACATACTGAAGAAACCTGGCCCTAGAATTGATCCCTGAGGAGCACTGCTGGTGTCCAGTCCCTAGCCAGATGTCATTCATTCACTACAATCCTTTCAGCTCTTCCCTTCATCCAGTTCTTCACCAAGAGCATTGTGAACCCCCTCATCCCACAGCTGGACAGCTCATCCATTATGCTGGACAGCATAAGGATGCTGTGAGAGCCAGCATCAAAAGGCATAGTAAAATCCAGAAAAACTACATCCAGCACCTTCCCATCATCCCCTGGGCAGGTGACCTAAAGCTTCAAATTCTGTTGATATGTTCAGCTGTATAACTCAGTGGCTTGCAAGATAACCGTAGTGATTTAGTATCCTTTTCTTGTATTTGTTTGTTTATCAATATATAAAAGCAATTTTTTTTTGCATGATCAACCTTTGCAAAGTTTAACATAATATATTTTATTATATATTTTGGGTTGGGTGGGGTAGGGTTTTGGGGTGTTTTTTTTAGTTTAGCATACTCTATCCTAAGGCTTTAGTTAGGATTAGATGGGAGAGTAGGATCACAGCCTTGGGAGATCAGTAAGAACAGTTTTAATTAATTACCGGTATTCTCGCTTTGAAGCACCTAAAAAGGATTGGTTTTCTAGGTGTAAAATTCTCTTTGAAGAGATGTTTTCCTGAAGATATTTTCCATGGAAATCAATACTCATAATTCAGAAAGGTGCCTTCTGTTATTCAAATCACAGTGATTTGCTTTCTGATGGTTTACTGGTTCTATTTCTTCTAAAGAAAACAGAAGTTTATTAATCTGAAAGTCTAAATGAGAAAGATGAATGTGTGGTTATATCAAAATAGCCTGAGCAATGGAAATTAAGACTCAAAATTAAAAAATAAAAAGAACAACAAAAACAAGGGGATAAAGGATCTGAGAAAGCATATGATGGGTATTTTTAAACTATCTGCATTCAAGGTTATAAACTGGGAAATGTCATTTCAAACAGAAGTAGTAAGCTCAATATTTTCAATTGATAAAGTATAAATAGGCTTGATATCCCATCTTTACATGAGAAGATACAGCAGGACCTAATAAATCTTTGACAGCCAGAACAGAGCACTTAGTGTTCACTGGGTGAAAAGTAGCTCATTCATTCTGACTACCAGGAATGAAGGTTTTGTAATTAATCTTAATTTTAACTTAAATTGTAATTTAAATATTTTTCTGGTAGTGTTTTTACAACAAACACACATAAAAACACCCACTCACCAACTCCCATGATTGTCCCTTAGCAAATATATTTCTACTTTATACATAATTTCAGTCATACATTTGAGTCTAAAACCTGCAAACATAAAAGTACAAAGTGTCTAGGAATAAAAAAATCATCATATATTAGCATGGAAATTACTTTCTTTTATTAGCAGTAATATGGACAAAACCAACCAAAAACTAAACAAATGTATCAGCCAAGATTTTCAGTTCCCTAGTGTAGGTATCCATGTGAATGCCTCTGAAATCAAGTGTACACTCATTTAAATGACAAACTTCTTTGCCATTCTGTCACAAATAAGCTATGAGAGATAGAAATACTAACACTGTGCATCACAATAAAATCCTGACTCCAAGGAGTTGTTCCCCTCTGTGATGAAAAGCATCCAGTCCTACAGATATATTGAAAATTCCATGTGTTGACTGTGTGAGTTAAGATACCGTGTCCTTGTTTGTGTGTGTTGTACATGAAGAATAGTTATTTCTTGGATTTGGTGAACTTAAGAGTTGTGAACTTCAGATTTATTAACATATTAATGACTCTTTCCATACTGCTTGATCAGAAGTTCTCTGTGCAGAGCCTCCCACATGAATTTCTAAGTCCTCAGGTTGGACTTATGTTTAAATGTTTTTATAGGTGTAGGCATTCACTTTATGCAATGAGGTACTTATTTTTAAAAACTGTATTGTCTGTTTTTTAAAGGACATTTAGAGTCACCCTTAGAATGGTGGTTTTGCTTTCCGTACCAAGTTAGAAAAACTAAACTTTACCTACCAGTGCAAAATTTCAAATTTGCACTGAATTAAGGTAATTAACTTAAAATATTAATACAGTTTGTTCCAATTAAACTGAAAAATCACTCTCCTCAAAAAAATCATTTGATATATGTCTAATTATAAGGAAAACTGAGTAAAAAAGTATATAGATACAGCTAAACTGGGATAGAAGAACTAGTGGAAACTTTTTTGTTCAAAAACACAACGTGGCAATCCTTGCACTGAAATTAACTCAGGGCTGACTTACAAAACACTAATAGCATTATGAGGAAAAGCCTTAATCTAAAAAGATAAACCTTTGCAAGGAGGTGGTGTGGTGACCTTTCTACAGCTGGTTAGTCTAATCACTCAGCAAGTTTGGCTTATGAAATTAATACATTGAAAACTAATTATTTAACTGTTACAATAAAGGTGGGTTAATCAGCCTTTTAATTCACAGACCAAAGTGTGAATCATCTCATACGGAATTTTCTCCAAATAAAAAAATTGTTTAATTAGTACAGGAAGTTTTAGGTTTTTTTTGCATTTTCTTTCAAGGCAAAATAACATGAACAATTGGCAATGCATGAGATTATTTTATTACTTTATCTTTTAAGCTTTTGTTTTCACTCTCATAATTTTGTACATAAGGAAGGTTAGTGATCTGCTTCTCTCCAGCTAAAATAATGAGTGATGAAAATGTTTTTAATTCTGTACTTTTTTTAAAAAGGAAGAAAAGATGTGATTTAATGATGCTTTACACAGAATTATTGTATGTTTTTCCCACCATTTATTTGCATATCCTTTGATGTGAAAGATGTCAATTAAAAGCAAATATTTAAGAAAAATAATAGTATCTGCCAAGTATAGGTTCATGTAAATGTACATGCCTTGCTGCTCGAAAGAGCAAGCTCGAGGATCTCTGTCAATGTCTCCATATTTATGTGGTTCTGAAAGCTCAGATATTATAATTTTTTACCTAAATTGCATGCATGTTGTAGGCATCTGATAAAGCTATCCTTTGAATCTACACTTTATGTGGACTTCTAGCAATTTAATTCAATTTATTAATACTGCAAATAGATTGTCAGAAAAAGATAGGATTAGCTTCAATGTAATTTTTAGTGACTCACTTGTTGTGTTATGTAAGTTATGTAGTAGATGCTCAAGAAGATCTTCCCAAAGTCTTTGGAAGAGCATCAGATGTGATGCAGTTAACCCTCATCTTCCAGCCACAGACAGAAGTTATTCAGGACATTTTCAGTAACCTCTGATGACTTGTTCTCTTCCTTTTTTTTTCTTTTTTTTTTTTTTTTTTTTTCCAGTGAATTATTCATTGCTTCAATTCTGTTTAAAGTTTTCTCTTTCTTTTGATCACAGGCAATGGACTGGGAATCCGAGTTGTAGGTGGGAAAGAAATTCCAGGAAGCAGTGGGGAAATTGGAGCTTACATTGCCAAGATCTTGCCTGGGGGCAATGCAGAGCAGACAGGGAAGCTCATAGAAGGTAAGATAAATGCATTATTGAGAAATGGAGCCATGGGGCTGTTGGGAGTTTGCTAGAATTATTTATAACACACATTTTCTCTTGCACAATGGATGCAATCTTGTGCAAGGAATGAGAGCTAAACATCTATGATGCTTAAAGCACAAAGACCTGATAGATTTTATGACTTTTATGGCCAAAGAGAGTTCCCACAATGAGCATTATTATGGCATGTCTTCAGTAATATGTGTCAACATGCTGTCTGCATGGTCACATATCATCAGCATAAATCATGGTCATGGGCTTTGAAGATCTTTAACCTGTCTTGATCATCTAAGTATCCATGTTTGAAATGACTTATATTTCTTAGCTGCACAGGTAAAACAGACACAGCTCTCTCCCAGTTGCATGTACTAACTTTTATTCCTAGTTCCCTAAAGTCCTTCCTAATGTTAGTTTTCCAATTTAGTATAACCATCCAATATGCTCCAACAAGCAACAGAGAAAAAGAGGTATCCACAGAAAAGCAGTTATTTCATCTAACTTAGACCTCTGTTACAAGAATTGAAAGTGTCTTCCTCCTTTAATTGGCTTTAAGAAAACTGCATTAAACTTCACTTCATCCTTCTAGCTATCAAAGCTAGTTGGAATGAATTTGACTTCATTATAAATACATTTTCTAGGTTTATTGCAATATGCTCATTCTGTCCAATAATTTATTTCTGTGATTACATGAATGCCTTCTCACTACATGAGAACTTTTTTTATTAAACTTTCTCTTTTTATAGCTATTCTCTAGTTCCCTTTTGCATACTTGTATTCACCTGAAGTGTCACTCTATCCATGGACAAAAATAGAATACATTTGTTTCTAATTCATTCAACTAATTTTTATTTTTCTTAAATGAATGCATGTACACAGGGAAAAATAACAAAAGAAGATAAGCAGGAAGAATAGTTCTCCAAGGCAGAATTCAATTCACATATGTTTTCTGGATGGCAAACAAGCAAAAAAAGTAACAATTAAATCAAAATCACTGTGCAGGCAGGAAAACTGAGTAAATTGATTAAAGAGTGTATTTATAAGGAATAGTTATATTGTAAATCGGTGTCACCTGCATTCACCCCACAGCTTTTTACATCCTTGGTGTTTTCTTTGCCAAAATTTTAATGATACACAACAACAACAAAAAAGGCACACAAACCCCAATGTCAATGAAATTAAACAGAAAATTAAAAATAAATATGTTTCTTTTTAGCCTATAGAGTTGACTCTGATATTCATTTTAAATGGGTAGTATCTCACTTACCAAATAATAGAATAGTGTTATGTTTTGTGCATGAATGATGAAAGAATTGACCTTAATTTTGTGTGTTTTGAAGCAAGTATTTATTTTGGCTCCCTCCATACAAATAACTAGGTCTTTCATAACTGTGCTAGATCATGCATGCATTGTTTCAGTACCAAGCAAGTAAAGAGGAAAATGTGGTTATTCAACATTTCTCCAAGACTGGACATTTCAAGAAAGAGAATGAGCAGTCACAGATTAGAATTATCTGTGGTCTTTTGGTTTATTTTGCCAGGAAATTTTCTTTACTCACCATATAGGTTCATTTCAGCAGTTATCAAGAACATCTTGGAATGTATAACTGCAGGAGAAATCTAACATAGAAAATTACTTTTTAATCTGTTTATATAATATATTTCAAAGGTTTATTCTTATTTTATAGGAAGATGAATATGAAAGTAAAATATTTATTCTTTTGTTTTGTTCTCCCACCATATGTTCAGTCCTGTTTCTGAACCGACCTTTTTTAAAGTATCCTAGACTTGGATAAATTGGCATAGATCAACTCCATCAAAATCCCTATATTTCATCTGTAGGATTTGTCCACACAATGTCTCAGAATATATTTCAGTATTGATGTGTTAAATGTTCTCTCAGAGAAAAAAAATGCTTCCTGCAGAATGCACTTTGACTATGACATACAAGACAAACATTTCCTCTCACTGTCATTTACCTTTAGGTCTTGCCTTTATATTTAGTTTAAATTTTATGTTATTTCAGATGGCTATCAGAGATCAACAAAGAATATTATCTACTTCACTGTGAGTTGTGGTTAGCTTAGTGGAAATATGACTGGTGCCCATTTAACCTCCACCTTTCAGAAGTGCTAAAATCCACTGAGGTCTTAAATCATTCTCATATTGATCTGTTTAAATCCAGCCAGATTGTTGTCTTTACCAACATGGCTGATATTGCTGTCTCTGAAAAGAGAGCTTGTCTTTCTTTCCTTTTTCAAGGTATTTGATGTTTCTCACACCACAGAGAGAAAACATAAAGAAAACTTTGTATTTTGTTATCTGTAAATGCAATTACTTTTTTTTTGTAGTAATCATGAGTCACTTTTCCTGATGAAATAACTGTGTGACTACAAGTTAGAGTATAAACCGAGTCATCAAGTAAACGTATACTAATGTCATTACAAGTTAATATCTTGACTCATTAGCCTTTCTAAGAACATGAATCACTGTGAAAAATCCCATCAACTTAATTAATTCCTCTAATTCTAAAACCTCTGGGTCAGGTCTAAAAATCCTACCAATAGCATAAGAAACAAGGATGGATTTATTGTGGCTATGAAGGAAGACAAACTCCTACCTGCTCTCTTTATGGCTGCATATAAAGAAATGACACAGAGATAGCATTCCTATCCTGAGGGAATAACATAAAATTTTAGCCTATTTGAAAAGCTTTGGGGGAGTCTTAGTGCTGAAAAATTTATTTATAGGTCTGACTGGCAAATACCAGTCTTCTCGTTTCTCTCACCTTGAATTGCTTTCAAGTGTCAAAAATATCTCTGATTCATCACTCATTGGCGTAACAAAATCTGGAGGTGGAAGACTCATTCCACCGAGCTCATCAAGTGCAAGGACTGTGTCAATTTGATAGATGTGTCTGTGCTCCCCCTCGTGTTGACAGAAACAGTTCAGTTATATTCCACCTGGTGAATCTACTGAGTGGCATTTCAGCCAGCATTTTTCAGAAACAGAAGAACTTAGAGTGAAGAGCAAAAATAAAATGTGTGTGTGTGTTACCTACTCTTACAAATTTTCTGGATGTCCTCAGCATTCCAGTTTTCTTATTGGACCATTTCAGTAGGCTGAGTGAAGAGCCTGGGAACTGATGAAGAACAGGTGTCATTATTCCAAGTCTTCAATCAGCCAGACAAGCTGTGTTGCAATGGTTAGGTTGTCTGATGTCCACTGAGATGAAGACATTCCCTGACTTTCCAGTCTCCTAGAAATTCTGGTAAACTATCATGGTAAAAAACTAATGGTGAACTTGGTTTGTGGTGATTTTACTGCCTTTCCTTATACCTCACTCAGCAACCCTGACACTAGACAGACTTCTGTTAACCTGTCCTGAGCCCTTATGTGTGCATGACTATTTTTAATATGTATGGATCATTTAAATTATAACTTCCCAAACTTAAAATCAGGGAAATCATATATAGTGAAGACAAAAACTCCTATCATGAAAAATACTGAAATAGAACTTCCTGAAAGAAAAACTACCTGATAGAAATATGGACACTGAAAGATAATGACACGTCTTAAAGCTGTTAAGTAGGTCAGAGCAGAGAAGCTGCACTGCTGTTGGAGAGTTCCATCTTAGATGTGATATTAGTTAATTGTGCCCTCCCTTCAATCCAATCCTTTAGCACTTGTTTTGATCTAGATTAATAATTACTCTTCTCAAAATGCAGGAAACATTGCTCATGCAAACAGTGTGAGGGTCCTCTCAAAGCCACCTGCCTTCAAGAGTAGGTAAAAGCACATCCAATGTCCTCAGCATCAAAGTCTAAATATTGACAAGAAGTTCATAAATGTACTCAGTACCTTTTATACTTTAATTCACCTGCTAAGAAAGAGATGTTCAGCTTTTCTAAATTTGTTGATTGCCTTTAATTGTGCTGAAAGTTTACCAGGCCACATGGCCTGTTCCCCTCAGGAAAGTATTTTAAATGAGTGGGTCTTTGGGAATGCCAGAGATCTCTCTCATCTTTAGAAAACTGCAATCTCAGAACTTTAAGATGCTTTCAGGAAATGAAATTGAGGTCTCCCTATTTCCTCTTTTTCCCTATTTAATCATGTTTCTTTTTCCCTCACATAAAAATTCTTACATATTCTTATACATTCAATTGCCACAATTTTCTTCTGTAAGATTTGATACAGAGCTCACTCTCTCTAATGCCTTAATATGGGGTCAAATAACACTAGAATCATTCCTTAGATTGAGACTGAGAGCCTTCCTTAGGACTTTCATAGGATGGCACAGCTTGTGACCTCTTGGATCCACAGACCATAGCCACAGTGTCAACGAGAATACTTTCTCACAAATCTGGAGCCAGTAGAGAGAACATGTTCACTGCTTGTCACCAAGCAACTTTCCACACCAAACTGACATATGAGATGAACAGAGCATGCCAAAAACATGCTGTTTCTGGCAAAAGGGGGCCACATCCAGACCAGTGGGAAGTGATTTCCACCCAAAGCAAAAAAAGATGGGGGAAAGGAGAAAATAACTATTTGGATAACCTCCCTCAGAGAGCAGCCTGGCTGCCTACCTTCAGTTCACAGAAGAAAGAGGCAGACCCAGGAAGCCCTGGCAGAAGCCTGCCTTAACCAGAATGCTCTACAGTTCCCACCCATGGTGTGGACTTTGGCTTCTGCCCTAGTTCACTTCAAGCATCAGGCCTCATAATGGAAGAATGTATACTGAGTGATTCTTCAAAGGCAGAGAGGAAAAAGTCAGGGCTCAGTGTGACTCTTATCTATATGTATCCAAGTATGGTTAGCACAGCTCTTCATTATTTCCAGAACAGGCAGTTAATCAAAAGAAAAATTATGATAAAGGCATAAAGACTTCTGATGATAGAGCAGCTGCATTGTTAGGTGAAAATCTACTACAAAATGCCAATCAGTTGACCACCCAGAAATGAGAGTGAAATATGAGAGACTAAGAAATATGAAATCCCTTGGTAACAATTTTGAATCTGGGGTAGGCTGCAAATGAAAGTGGAAAGACAGCCAACATATTCATTGTGTTTAAGCAATCCCTCATGCACAAAGATGTCTGCATTAAATGGAGAAAACTGTACTATCTACAGTTCTTCCTCTGAGGAGAATGTCAATAAGGCTAATGAACAAACTAGAGAGGTGATGGTCAGTGTGGGAAGATGATTAACTGTACTTTGTTTGTCTAGTATAAATAAGATGAATCTGTCAATCATCAAAATTGTGTAGAGGCAATTGGAATGTTATAATCATTGTTTAATCTTTAAAGATTTTCCTGAGTTCTGGGCAATGACATCTTTGAATACAGGTAGCTTTCTCACTCCTCCAGTTAAAGGTGCCAACTAGGTAATCTCCAGAATCTGTTTCACTTAAGCTGTGCCCTGGGAATGTGTCATTTCATGTGTTTTCAGTTCATAAATTTTCAATCATAGGTTTTCAAGATTTTAAGTCCTTGCCAAGCATGTTAACTTCTTTCAAGTCCTCTCAGGACAGCAAGATGCAACTGGATTCCTGACCAGTCCATGAGAAGATAATAAAGAAAATGTTAACAGTTTTTCTACAAGTTGTTTGATACATTTTTGAATACATATTTGAATAGCACCAAATGCTGTTCAAACAAGGCCAGACTGTCTCAGATGGTCTTTTTTTGCAAAGGGAGTACAGACATAATGGCTGTCCATCTTACCAAAGCTATCTCTTGTCACATTGCAGACGTGCTTTGCATGTTTCTTGGAGGATGCAGTGTGACTGGAATGGTCATGGACACCTAAGTAGTTGGAAGAGCAGAACAGAAGCAATAAGTCACAGTCCTTCTCTCTACCCTTGTCACACCTCCCTCTTATCCATGAGTTAGAGATGAGCACAAGTGTAACTCTGGCTGATCTTTTATCAGTCACTGGCTGGTCATTTACTGGTGAGAAGTGCAATAGGCAGCAGGTCTTCCTGAGGTTTAAAATACTGCAGTGAGCACTGCTTGCTGTTTAGACAGCTAAAATTGGAAACATTGATTGGGGTATCACATTTTCCAGTCCCCATGAGGTAAAGATAGTAAAAAGCCAGCAACCCTTTTTGAGTCCCTCTGATAATTACACTTCTGGCAGAAAGTAGATAGCACAAAGAAGCTCAAAAATGATGAAACAAAATGAAAAGGAGCACAAGAAGGCAAGGAAAAATTATCAAAAAAAGCATGGATCAAGTCTTAAATGTCCAGTAATAATCTTTCCATCATTCATTTCCATTTCCATTTCGCAGTTTGGCGGCTTTAACTTATTACTGCATTGGAAAAAAAATGTATTAACTTTACCCTGCTCTCTGAGTGTTAGTCTTTGTGATTTATTTTGCTATCCATGCTTATTCTGCTGGGACAGAAGAAAAGAGATCTTGCTCTTAACATCAGGTTTCTGCTCTCTCAACAGGCTCAGGTTACTCTGCCCCAGTAGAAACTGTCTTTATCAAAGATAATGTGCACAAAATAACAGGGGTAGCGCCATTGTTCAGTTGTAAGCTTTGCCCTAAAGTTCTCTAGAAAGGACTCAATCTTAAAAATCCTAAATAACTCATTCAGCTGTAAATCTTAATTTACATAGTTGTGCTCCTCTCATCCATGTTTTTGGGGTTTTTTTTTTGCCTTGTACTTCTTTTTCATAGGTAACAGTCAAAGGATAGAATTATTCTTGTTAAGTGTGGCAATGGACATTCAATATATAAAAAATGCCTTTATATGTTTTAAAATTATTTTTTTAAATTAAATTAAGTTAGTAGAAAGGATACTCTGCCAAAGTGTATTACTTAGCATGTTGGAATTAACCTAATACGTGCTAGCATGAAAAAAACTGGTTTAGCCATTCCCTCCACTGTACCATTGTCGGTGGTCTCATTCTTAACATGGCAGGAGTTGAGTTGTTCTGAGAGTTTAGTTTGGCCTTTGGCTAAGATAAGAGAAAGAAATAAGAATTATCAGAAGGAATGTGAATTGTTTCAGTATTTGTATGGCAGTTATAGAAAGAAGTGGAAGTAGATATAATTTCAGTATAAAAGATTGGCTTGGAAATTTATTGAGAGCTGGTTACTGTAACACTGTGCACAATTTTATTTACTAAACCTCTTTTGTGGTGGTTGAAACACACTTAGAAAATAGCATTTTTCCCTGTTCAGAAAATATAGAACATATTGTTTAAAGAATTTTAGTTTAATCTTATGGTGTCAAAATGATATAATTGGGATTTTACAAGGATACTTGATTAGGAAAATTCATGAATACTTAAAAATACTAGTTACAATGAGATAAACCAGGTAATATGAATTTGTAATGTTTCTGCCTAGTAATTGGTGTATATTTAATTTTTGTGCATCAAAAATATGCACTTCAAAGAGATGTTGGCGAGTAATTTGCATCTAGCAAGTAGTTGAGCTGCTGTAAAGACTGAATTTTTAGGATCTTTTTTATTTAATCAAAAGCAGAAGGGAAAACATAAGGTGTACTTATAAATTTTGTAAACCTGTGGGAAAGAAGCATTATATGTAAACATATGACCAGTAAAAATACAGCCCCTTGCATAATGCCAGCCACCGATTTTTTCACTCCTGTATTTAGTCTTGTAATGTACCACATAAAGTAGTCTAGCTTATACCTTCTTTATGATCAACAACTCTGAAAATAACTTGAACAGTTAATTACTGATGCAAATCTATTTTGGTAGAAAAGGCATATTATACAAATTGCAAAAGGAATTTGGATTCTTAATAACAAAGAAATAATTTTATCAAAACATCCCTATGGGGAGGGATTCTTTTTAAGTCTTAAATTGATAAGTCTGATTTATGGAAACAAGAAAAATAACCTGGATGCTTCAATCAGAGGGAAGAGGCAAATACAGTCACTAGATATTCCAGAGTTAATGAAGTGAAGAACTATCACAAAGGTCATGAGAAAAACATTTGTCAGATGGTTTATCATACAAATTGTGGAAGATCACTGGTAAATGTCATTGGTGTCATAACTAGCTTTCAATAACACTTCACTAATATCATATTAGAAATTACTACTAGCTATTAGAAAGTACTATTTATGTGGGGCTATGCAATTAGTAATTTTCAGATGCACAGCTTTTGGCAGCAGTTAATTTTCAGGACCTTGATGAACAGTTCCTGTTAGAAAGAATATCCAGGTACTTTTTGGAAAGAGCCCTCCATGCTTCCAGAGAATGTGCCTGAAGCCCTGTTTCTCTGAGCACAGCAGGTACAGCAGCAGGCAGTGTTGTCATCAGGCTGCCCACAAAGCTTTCTTGGCTCCTGTAGGCACCATGCAGCTTTCTGCTGTCCTCTGGGATCACACACATCACAGGTGCCTTGTGGTTCTTCTCAGACATTGACAGATACCACCCAGCCATGTGGGCCCAGTCTTCCCGTCCTACTCTTGAGTACTCACTCTTCTTCTGCTGTATTCCGTGTGAGTACTTGTAAGGCTCAGTTGTCTCCATGGAAGAGTTTATTTCCTTCTTTCACTATTTTTAAGACACTGTATTAAAATCAAGTGGATGTGTTTTTCTCAGAAGACGCAGGTGTGTTGCTGTGTCAGTGCTCCCAATACACACTGGCAAAGGTGGCAAGAGGTCTGTGGCTTTTCTGGTTTGGACAATGCTGGAGAAAAGATGGATTTAATTACTGCTTCCAAGATATGCAGGGATAAAACTACATCTTCAGTCAAATTTCTTCAAGCATGTTCTATTCCAAAAACCTAATTAGATCATACATAAGATATGACTGGGAAAGTCTTGTATGGGAATATTCAGATTTCTTTGAGAAGAAATAAACAGGTGACTGTATAATTTCACCTTAAACAGAGAAAAATGTTGATTAAAAATGATTTCACTTTAGCCAGGTTTATAATTATGATGTTTGAGGATTACCATGTAAAATTAGGTAAATATAACTTCACATTTCTGCATGAAAAATATCTACATAAACGGTACTTGTACTGTAAAAATACAACTTAAAATTCAATTGAAATTGAAGATACTGAATTGCAAATTATTTAATTTATTAATGACTAAAGCTTGAAAACATTTCATCAAGCAGAAATTGAGTCTTAAATCCTTATTTTTGCTACACATTCCAACAAAATAAAAACCTTTCGGAACAAAGAACTCTATTAAAGAATCAAAAATTTTGGTGATTCCTTTAAACCTTGATAAAAGTAACTGATAACAGACATGTTTGAACTTTCTAATTAAAAAGAAATAATAATTTTTTGCTTGAAATATTGCTTTAAAATTAGGAAAATGTGTTGTGTTTTTTTTTTTCCTGTACAGACCCTGCAGTGTTTCAGGCAAAACTCATTGGGGTCTGTATTGACAGTTTGATATCTCTCTAAATACAATAGCAAGTGGAATTCTATTAAGATCTTTGGATTTTATGGTCCATTTGAAAACTTATGAAATTACCTTATAGGTACATTAATCTAGGTCTAGGTAACTTTTCAAACTGTTTTTTTTTTTTTTTTAGGTACTTAAATATTATCACTTCTGGAAAAACTGAATTAGTCATGATTTGGGTGGTTGTGTGGGACATCTAATTGATTAGAAAATTCAAGGATGTGCAGATACATTCAATTCAATAGGATAACAATAATCTTAAAGTATAGCTATTTCCTCTGCATATTGGAGATCAGATTTCATGAATAATATGTGGTAGAATGAACATTTTCTAAGTCAGCATGTCCTGACATTTTCTTACTCAGAATCAAACTAGAATATAAAATGTAAAAGACTTGAAGGCAAAGAGATTTCAGCCAGCCAGCCTTGGTGTCTGGCAGACATGGGCAGGTAGCAGTTATGTTCTCCAGGGTCTGAGCTCTGCTCAAGTCCCTGAAAGGACACCGCATCTGTGAAGTGCTTCACGCTGCATTTGAAACATGTAGAGTGTTTCCCAGTCATCATAACAGGTGTAGCTGGTCCTGACTGCTTCTGTGTGAGAATGCAGTGGTTCAGTACATGCCAAGGGAGCAAGAAACCTCAGTTCTGGGCCTTCCCCAACACAGATGATGTTGAGTTGTTCAGATACTTCTGCTTCTTTGGAGAGCTGTGTCTGAAATGGTGCTAACTATTGAATTTCACTAAAAACAAGTGGTTGGGACCATTTTGGTTTTACTTGGATATTGCTTTCTGATTTTCAGCTGGTCCATCTTCCAAATTATAAGGCCTAAGTTATTATTTAGTGTGGTAATTCAGGTACTATCTGGGAAAACTGTACTCTTTTGTCTTAATGGAATGCAGAAGTGCAACACACGTACTTTTCACTGATCTCTACATTTTCCCCTGGCATTATTGCACATGTTCCATTTATTCCCCAAACCACGTAGTTAGGAAACAGGAGCTTTCTTAAGAGTTATTTCCAATGAACCCCTGAAATGCTCCAGTCATAGCACTGTGATCCTCATTCCAACCAAATTTTTTTTGGTGTGTTACACTGACTTAAACAAAAAGGATTGTTCTTTAGTGTATTGTTATGTCACAAACCTTTTATGTCTAGTAAGTGCCTTATTCCTATGTTTATAACATGTTAATCTTTCCTCTCTTTCGATGTCAGCAGTGTCAGTCCAAAATAAAATGTGTAGAATAACTTTATACTTTCATTCAGATCTTAAATTGGATTTTTTGAGAAATAATAAGACTTCATATGGAAAAGATAGAAGAAAAATGTCTGGCTTCTGATACTATAGAGGTAAAGAAAAAAGTTATTTGTAATTTTAGTGAAGTTTTCACAAAGATACAGAATAATGAGGCTGCAGCTCTATGTATACTTCTGAATGACAAGAAGAATTCCACTTAATATCCACTTACCTATGGAATATTATGCATACACCTATGAATTTTGACTGTAAGGGACCTTTCCCTGGAGACTTATGCTTCTCGGTAATTAGCATTCCCTTTTGGTTTGGCAGCAATAAGTCTCCAGGGATCATCTTTAAGGCCTTATGGACATTTTAAGATTCATGCTTCTAGGTAATTAGCATTCCCTTTTGGTTTGGCAGCAATGAATCTTAAAATGTCCATAAGGCCTTAAAGATGATACAGGTAATTTGATGATAAAGAACAATCATCCTGTAGTAGTAGAGTGGTTCCTTAGTTGTTGTACTAGGGTGTACAACAGAGTGTACCTTAGTGTTGTTCCTTAGTCTTTGGAAGAATAAAGTATTATCTGTTGGCTTGATTTGTTTTTCTCTCCTTTTCATAAATTTATTGCTAAGAGGCCAGTAAGGACAGAATAGAGATGAAGTAATACAAATCTACAAAAAGAAACTCAAAGACACAGGGAAAATATTTGGAGTCATTTCGCTTGTTCATGTGCTTCTGCTCCCTTCCCATTCCAAAACAGCTCACATCATGAGGAAGCATGGCTAGAACAGCCTTTAAAGATACCCAGACAAGAAGGGTTAGTTTAGTACTGCCCTCAAGATCTGTTCTATGAGGGTTCAACTTTCAGAGGCAATTCCTCTTTCTGAGCACTTCTCATCAGAACCAGATTTCTAACAACTGCTGTATTGCACAGCAGCACCCAGGTTGCTTTTTCCCAGGCTTGTGAACTTTTATACTGCCCATGTGCAGTCAGACTGCATTACAAATGCACAATAAATATGGGACAGGCCTGTGTTGGAAGGGTAGGCTGCACGTCATGACATCCACAAAGTGAAAAAGAGCAGGAAGAGGAAGAAAAAGGCATTAGGATGATCTACTTAGAGGAAAGGAAAGGTGAAAACAGAGGAAAGCAATGTGGTGAAAAACAAACTCCCATGTTCATCATTTATATTCATGATATATGTTCAATATTAGAATCTATTTTCATGGGGAAGATGAGTGCCATTTACAATGACAGGGCCATTTGCAGGTGCTGACCAGTCACCTCAATGAACAGAAGATTTCATTATTTCTTAGTTACTAGATAATGTGCTGAACAGCACCCCATGAAATTAACCTTTAAGATGACAGTAAAAGGAAATGAGTCATTCCAGGCAATGCTCATCATGGTGTGAGCTCCACACTTGCTAAATGAGTTCTGTCATAGTGTGGGTGAAGTGGAATCAATCCATATAATTCATACATTTGCTGCTCATACAGACAGTTTTGGAACTGCTAAGTAGAAATAAGCATTGACTTACAACTAACTAAAGCAAAGTTATGTATTGCATTAACTTGATTATACTTTTCAGATGTGTCTGAAGTAACTGAATAGAAAGAACTGAGAGTTCCTGAGTGTGTGAAAGGATAAAAGGAATCTAAATTCTAGGAAATTACTTTCATGACTGGTTTTAATGGGAAAGTAGAAACAGTTTTAGTCTTAGACAGTACTAAAGAAAGAAAAGATAAATCTTTCATCATCTTAGCTGCAGACCACTGTAGTATTCCCAGAGGTATCAGCCTATCTCAGTGATAGTAATACCTCTGCAATTCACACAGTAGAAGCTGACTGATTAGTTGCAAAGCTGGGGCTTTCTTCTGATTAAATAGCTGTAGAGAACATGAGACAAGAAAAACACTTCCCACTGTTTTGAAGGAGTGAAGATCCAACTAAGGAGCTGAAAATACCTTTCAGCATGATAGTGATCCTTGTAGAATATGATGCAGGCAGACTGGTAGATATGATAGAAACATCTTTACAGCAGATGAGCATGAAGCACACACTGCTCTATCTGGATGAATACCCTTCAATGGTGCACTTGGATGGGCTGCAATGCCACCTCAGATGTTTTGTCTCTGAATGGAGACTAGCTAGGAGAGCACCTGACAGCTACACCAGATAAGCACTTCTCTGTTGTCTGCACTTTCCATAGATACGGAAAAATTTGGTGCCACCTAATGGACAACACCCAGCTCCCTCATTCTGAATGTGTTTTACAAGAATGCTTATGCAAGGCATCTAAAAAAGGATCTACCTATATTTGTTAATATATATCTTAAGCACATATCTTTGGATGCAATATGCATTGTTTAAAGGTGAAGACTTAATAAGCTCCATGGGTAATACAAAGATTTCTGTATTTGATGGCTTTAAATTTATGAATGGGGGTCATCTCACAACTTCCTCAATTGCAGCAATATAGCAACACATCAAACTAAATTACTGCACCTAAGTGTTCTGATCTGTTTACGGGTGAAATTTAATTAGCTATTCTGTCAGTCCCATAAATTATTCCAGACCATCCTTAAGCAAGTTTACTACTACAGCTGCATGGACATAGCTATCTCTCTCAGTAGAAATCATGACTATGTCAACAAAACATTTAGCCCAAGGGGTTTATATCAGTAAGTGTACACTTGCAGAGTATATTAGCAAAAAGGAGTTGGACTATGGACTATTACAATGACTTCCATAATGAGTAATACTGCAAAGATTTGATATTCCTGAAAAAGTTGTTAGTGATCACCTGATTGCATGTCATGTTCTTCAGGAAGCAAAACAGGTAAGAAAACAAGAGTTTATCTCTCTGATCAGATGAGCCAGCAGAAACCATAAATAAAACATATCTACCTGTGATATCTGTATAGATGTATCATGTTTATATGTGTTGCAGGATGCAATATCTCTTCTTGTTTGTTTGAGCCTGCCCTTCCAGTAGCATCATCCCTAGCTGCAACATGAGCATTAGTATTAGAATTGCAATTTGATCATCCTGCTTCGTTCTCAGCTGTCACTTTCAGTGGTACAAGCAAAATTATGGTCAGTTTGATGAATTCCAATTTGCAAAACTCCATGCTTTGAAGAGATGCTCTCTGAATGAAAACAATTTTCCATCTCCAGTTTGCATTTATCGATTTTCAGGGTGCATTATAGGTTTGGTAATTTTCATTTGCCTGTGAAGAGAGATACAGTAGAATTAGGAGTATTCCTGAAGGCCTCCAAGCAAAGGACAAAGAAGAAAAATAGTTGGAAATTGTATTTCTTTTGCTTCCATTCACTGGAATGAACTGGGGAAAAGGGATTGGAATTTTATTATTTTCTTTAAAATTTGTTGTATAAGTTTCAAGGTCAGTTTGAATGGGGCTTTGAGCTACCTGGCCTAGTGGAAGGTGTCCCTGCCCATGGCAGGAGGTTGGAAGCTAGGTTATCTTAATGGTCCCTTCCAACCCAAACTATTCTATGGTATTATGATTCAGTAATTCAATACAAAATTTATTATCATCTGTTAAAAAAAAAAATCAAATTACATGAATCTGTTTCATTACTTTTAGAGAAAGTTATTATTAGTTTTGGTGAAGATAAAGAAATGCCTTTGAAATGGTATGAGTTCATAGGCAATTTAGCAATTCCTTGGATGCTTTTCACCAAAGAATTGCTCAAAGACTTTCATCTCTAAAGGATACAATATAATTTGTGACTCACTCTTTTATTGTATTCAGTGTGTTTGGGGGATTTGCAGTTTCAGTTGTCTTCTTTTACTTCTTGCATATATTTTTAGCTTATTTTTGCCTATTTACCATTGCATAACTGATTCACAATATTTCACATATGCAGTTGCTCAGCTTTGAGTAAAGGGTCCTTGAACTTAAATTTTCTGTAGAATAAAGAAAATATGTGATTTTTATTCTGTTAATACAGCAGCTATTTTTCCTCCTTTTGCCCTGGAAAGAATATTTAGTGGTTTGATGTTAAAAAAAAGCAGGGGTGATTGTTTTATTCTTGAACACTGTTTGACACTAATAATTTTAATATTTGACACCTGGGAAAAAGACTCAGACATCTTCAAGAGCTTTGGTAAAATGAAAGAAGTCTTAAATGATTAAGCAGTGAAGTGATCAAACTCCTTTGTCCTTGTTGACCCATAATATACATTCAAGCTTGAGTCTACAGATGAAATGTCAGTTTAACATTTATATTTGACAGTTTAAAAAAATAATGCTTGATATCTCACTTGGCCATATATTTGCAGGAGAATAAGCTGCTGCAATACCCAGTAAAGTTAATGTGAGGATGCCGTGCCAGGAGTTTGGTAAAAGTTCAGTGTTGAATGTTGTTTTGATATGTAATTAAAACACACAAGTTTGAAGAATTAGAGGGAGAGGTTTTCTTAGGACTGGTGTGTAGTTGCTAAGTGGAGATGACGAAAGCTTGAAAGCAGACAGGCTTATTGCTTATTGTTGTTACAGGACAAGGGGTAGCCTGTTTGTGCAGCAGTTTCTGGTTGCAGTGCAGTAGCAGGAGCAGTGGGTCAAGTACCTGCAGCACCCCATGGTCACAAAGCACTTGGGCTGGGACACTTCATTCCAGCACCTTTCCTACCTGTACCTGCCACAGTTCCATCAAGCCCAGTGCTCATCGTTCGACCCATCTCAAGAACATAAACCACATGTCATAGGCTGTCTTACTCCTTATGAGTTTTGATGCTGTTGGTTCAGCAGAAAAGCTCCTATGTCCCTTCAGGAGACTTGAAAGTGAGCCCTGAACTACCAGCCCTGTCCTCCTTTCAATGGTCACCAGCTGCAGGCAGGGCCTTGTATGGCCTTCTTGTGTCATGCTTGGGGTAACAGCAACTTCTCCCATGAGGAACTGCTTTCCCTGGAGTGGCAAAAATTTAATTTCTACAACTACAGCTATCAGTCAAGGAATGTGGTATCATAAGTTTGTTTTGCTTTTTGTCCGGATGCTTACACAGTGAATTCAGTACATTAATTGTGATTGTAAGAAACACATAAATACACAGGGACTGGCTGGTAAGAGTTCATTTGTTTTACTGTAGATAATGAGAAGAAATAACAGCTGCTGCTAATCAGTATGCATGTGAGTATTCATAGAAGTTGATTAGGTGTATAGCTGCCAGATAATCACCATCCGATCTTCCATGTACAGAATAGCTTCAGTAATTGTGCATTCAAATTTCTTTTAAAGAACCCTACAGAGAATGACAAAACCATGGGTGTAATCCTGCATCATTTATTTGCAATTCTATTTCATCATGCATGAATTCTACATTTATTACAATGAAACTATTTATAAGAGTAATGCTACTTCTTTGACCGAATACCACAGATCAAATTTGTATAAAGAGCTATTAACAAAAAAAAAAATTCAGCTGACAATAACAAGTATGTTGGAGATGTGTAAACATCAACATAATTACATTCTAAGATAGTGAGAAGAATATGAATTATTTTAAATTATTTGAAATTATATGTTTTATATTATTTTTAAGACTATTTTAGTTGTGTATCATGGACCACTCTCAGTGAGATGTATGACAGTCATTGCAGGGGCTCACTTTCCTTTCTCTAATTTGTGTTGCAGCTCTGTAGGTTTGGTTTTACCCTGGTAGGCAGCTATGCCCCACGCAGCCTTTCTCTCATTCCCCTGCAGTGAGGTGGGAGGAGATCACTCTATCACATCAAAACCAGTACAGCCAGTTAAACTGCATCCTTAAATATGACCATGCACAAGTTTTCATACCTTCATAGATTAGATCTCTCTGATTCTACTCATAAAATCTACTTCCAAACCACATTTAACTAAATCAAAATTTTTTTTAATCTTATTTCCTGTAAGCAAGACAATGCTTGGGCTTCCAGGAAAGGCTACTTTGGGATCTCTGATCTTGGCTGAGCCAAGCAGCCTTAACATCATGAGGGAACTTTTTTGCTCTGAACCCAACACCAAAATTGGACTATCATTAATGCTGCTAATCAGATGTTCCTAAAAATGAGTTTTGTGCCTCTGTTTATCATTAAACTTGGAAGAACAAGTAATTATTGAAAACTGAAATCCTGCAGTTTTCAACTTTCTGTTAAAATGATGGTTAGTTCTAACAGGTAATTATTAGTATCTTTCATTTTTTCTAGCACATATGGAACCTGTACTTCTTAAAGTTGAATAATCCTAACATTTATCACTAAATTCCTTTATGAATTAGTTATATGGATACAAAAGTTGGAGAGTTAATACCCAGCCCTTAATACTTCACAAGTACTACCTCCTACAACTCTGTTGTTAGTAAGATTTTTGATGCACTTAGCTTTACTAATAGCACTTGTCACTTCAACATCTCAAAATCAATGTTCAATAACATTATCTTTCCACTGTGCCTTTTAACATATAAAGAAACTGAGGCACAAAGGGACTGGTGTGATTGTGCTGCTCACCTGGCTGGTTGTAGCAGAGGCAGAGGTAACAGCTCAGGCTCTGATAGTGCCCCATTAATTCCCTTCACCTGAGTTTATCTTTCAGTTCCTTCTTCTCATAGATAAGGTACAGCTGTCAATTTGCTAAACTGAGAAAAAAAAAAGTCCTTTTCATTTTCTAGGACAGATTTGTCACTTTAGATGACAAAGGAAGGAATCAATACACATATTTTTAGGTGTCTAGAAAGCAAATATCTTACCTCACCTTGTATTATGGGCTCTTTTTCTAGCCATAAGTGGAAGAAGGATACTCAAGGGATGTGATTCATCTCATTCCAAATGGGTGTCAGTTGATATGAGCCAGCCTAAGAGGAACTTGCCTCTCTACATTAATTAACTACCCAAAATTCCTAGAGAGCTACTGAGGCAAGACACGTACCTTTTTACAGCCAAAAATTGGCACATTGACTCTAAACCCAAAAGAAGGTAAAACCAGAAGCTGTGTGTGTGTGTGTGCATGACAGTTGTTCCCTGCAGACATACATACTGTTTTCCATGCTCTTTTCTTTATTGTTCTAAATCCATTCAAACTTAGATGAAGAATAATAAGAAAGATAATTTTAAGCATTTTAACTTGTGGTTCACTTGTGGGCTGTTGAAACCAGTCAATAATCAAACAAAATTTTTCTGTATACTTTTTACAGCTCTGGACATGTATATGTCAGGAATTTGTACAAACATACATTTAGCTTCTACAAGAGAAACATAAAACATATTCATTGAAATAGTCATTCCAATAATGGAAAAATTTAGCTAAGTTGATTCAGAGATAATATCAGGCATTTACCTTACCTTGTGTTACAAAAAGCATAATTTCCAAAAAACTTTTTTTAAAAGGAGAATTATATGCATTACATGAAAAATAGATACATACAGGTCATGAGAACTGCATAGCACTGGCCATAAATTTTTATTCACTTTCCTTATCTTTCAGGTTACAACACTCTCAAAAATGAGATAATAGTGAGTAAATTCTACTTTATATTTGAATAATCACATAGTGTCAGAACTGTAAAATTCCTCCCAGGGTACAGAGGATGATTATCGACAGAGTGACTCCTATTAAAACACATCAAGTAAAGATCACTCTATTCCCTGTGACAGACAGGCATTTTGAGGTCTTCAGCCATTCTCATTAAGACTTGATTTTTTGCTTAAACAGTGGTGTTTATTTACTGTGAGTCACAAAAACTTTCTGTTCTTGTTTCTATATGACCTTAAGTAGCATTGGCATGTGATGCATAACCATGACCTTTTCTCATTCCTAGCACACTTTAAGTATTTAAATTATCCTAATAATTCCATTATTTTCTGAAGTGGCCTCTGCAGTCCCTTAGTCTTGGAGACCATCTAGGAATTCATGGAGCAAGTGTTAGACCCCCAGCCTCTTCAGAAAGCTCCAAGAGACTCAGAATGTTGGGGGTCCTCATTTAAGAGCGACTTTGGCATTAGTTCTTTCTCTGTTTTATATTTCAAATATACCCCTTCTCTCCCAAGCACCAAGATGTGTATATGCAAGTGGTATGTCCAGAGAGCAAGGGATGCCAGCTGCTGAGTCCACTTCTCACCCTCTGGGTTCGTGTGTTGACAGCTGTGTGATGGTCTCAGAGATGTACCTGTTGCACACTTTCAGAAGCTGATAGTTCTCATTTGTTTCTCTGCCTCATACCCCTACTTGAAAATGTTGCTGGGTTACTCTGTCCTTTTTTCTTATCTTGGGGTCTTTGCCCTGTTTCTTCCTTTATCTTCCTGACAGTCTTTTTATTGTTTCAGGCTGCACTTTGATTTAGTCAGTGCTCTGCTGAAGTATGGTTCTGCCTTAAGCTGCTTTTCCTTACCTGAGCAAAGTGTCCTGTGAAACAAAATTTTAATGGATTAGGATCTTGATGACATGCTAACCTATGTGCTATGAATCACTTTTTTCTCCCAGCAAAATTCTTCTGGGTGCTCTACATGCATAAATTTGCACTTATATTTCATTTGGAGTCATAGAATAATCACAGAATACCTGAGCTGGAAGGGGCCCAGAAGGATGATCGAGTCCAATGCCTGCCCCTGCACAGGACAGTCCAAAGAGTCACACCATGTGCCTGAGAGTCTTGTCCAATTCTGGCAATCTTGGTGCTGTGACCACTTCCATGAGAGGCCTGTTCCTTTTCCTAAGATCCAGCCTAACTCCCCCAGCAGAACTTCATGCCATTTGCTCAGGTCCTGTCACTGCTCACCAGAGAGGTCAGTACCTGCCCCTCCACTTCCCCTTGTGAGGAAGCTGCAGACCATGACTGGAGCTCCCCTCAGTCACCTCTTCTGTAGGCAGGACAAGCCAAGTGACCTCAGACTCCCAAGACCATTGAAAAATCTTTGAGAGAGGTCTCATGATGACAATAGAAGAGTATTCTGTATAGACTTTGACAGGTTTGCTGCCATAATTTATATTTGTAGGCAGAATAGAAGCTAACTAATAAAGACAGAGTGATTCTTAGGCATACACTGTAGCTACCTCAAGAACTGTTTGTTTGCATCTCATGACATGTGATTCTTGCCCCTGCAAAGGAAAATTTCAAACCCAAATATCACTCTATTCACGGATGTAACTGAAAGAAGACTCACAGAACTGCATCTGTGTAAAGAAGAATAAATTATTCCTCAAAAAGGGAAATTGAAATAAACCTCACTGAATTCAGAATCCACAAATATAAATATGTAATGCAGGCAGGGATATACTAGTATAAATTCCTATATGGCATTAAACTCCCAAGAAAACAGTGGTTTTAGCTATTTACCATTCATGAAAGAGACAGCAAAGAGAAATTCCTGCAGCCTTGTTGTTCACTGATGTTTAAGTGAATCCTGAGGTGACTTGGAATTAACAGACTTTTTCATTCTATCATATATTATTACATATTTTAAAAAATCTGAATTCATAGTTTTTAAAAGTAGAAAGGGTTTTTTTGAGCACAGCCTAATAATGAGTTGTTTAAGACTTTCCAGTCAATTACAACATTTTACAGGAAGCTCATTTCTCTAGCAAAATCATTATAATCTCTTATATGATGTTACTGAAAACAAAGTAAATACACTCTGCTTCAGTGAGCACTGCTGCAAAAAACCACTTGTTTTTCTAAAACACTGAATAATTACAATGCACCACAACATTTTGTTGAGCATGGTATAACTCATCATCTGTCTGCAACTCTAATGTAAACTAATCTTTGAGGATGTAGTAATGGTGAAAGTTCTATCAACTTATCATTTATATCATAGTTGTTTTCATAAACAGTAGCTCTAAGCTTCTTTTGACTTGCAAGAACTTCAGTTAGGTCACACAAATGCAAGCAGATCATCACTTGTTGCTCTAGCATGGTTCAGACTGAAGGGTGATCTATGGAATCATGTGCCAGTGCTGGGGTGTATAGCTGCCAAAAAATGCCAAGCACACCTCAAACACAAGGTTGATTTGCTCTGGCCATACTTTTATAAATGTCATTTTATAGTGGTATAGCAGCCATGAGGCTTAGGAGGGTCCATTATGTAATTTCTACTCGAGAAAAAACATATCCATTTTTAAGAATCATGAGTGTTGTCTATATAATAATTATTGTAATAAGTGAAAATATTCAGCCTGAGTGTGAATGATGAATGGAAGAGAAAGTTAAGGTGTTTACAGAAAATGAGTTTTGGTGTGATTCATGCTCAGCAGTTTGGGAAAATATATTAACACATTGACTTTCATCAACATATTTTGAACCATCAAAAAGGTTTAGAAATAAAAGAAAAATAACTGGAGAGCATAGACCGTAAAGTAATTTAGTGTTGAATGTCAGACTGAAAATTTATGTTGTTTCTTCTTATTCTGAGTGCACATTTAACTTTTATAGCACTTTCTGGGATTTCAAAGTAATGTTTCTGAATTTTAATTCTTACATGATATACAAAGATACTAATATTCACATTTTACTGATTGAAGTTGCTAGTCTATAGAGCTGAATTTCATTTTCCTCTGTGAACATTAGAGCAGTGAAAAATGCAATTCAAACTTACATGTTTATTATGCATAAGAATAAACAACACAAACTATGAAGAAGCAGAGAATGAACCCCAGCAATCTGTGGCTATGGTACAACCAAAATCAGAAGTTGTATTCTAAGACTGTAATATTTAGATATTTTAAAATTCCAGTAGGACAGCAGTTCTGAGACTTTAAAATGAATGTAAAACTAATAGGTTTTAGACACAAGTAGAGTTGCAAATATTTACAAACTCAGTGGCACAGCAAACATCAGTTTTTCCATTTCTTGGATGCCTTGGTTATACTGAATAAGGGAGGCTGCAGTATTATAGTGTATTCAAAGTGATTGAGATTACCTTTATAATAATGAACATTGTGTTACAAAGGGAAATAAAATTCAAGAGATGTTCAGTAGTTCAGTTTAATATTTCTGTATTTGAATCAACTATGGCAAGACTCATATTTAGAGAAATCAAATCTTTGGATGATTTTCAGATTCCTTTCAATTTCAACTTTAATCATGCAGCTAGCTTATGAGTCTGAATGAGTCTGAAGAGGAGAGAAAATATTAGAAATCATGTAAGATGGGTGAAAGCTTAGATAAATATTGTGCCTTTCAGTTGACAGAAACTCTAATACAAAGACCTATTCTACTGGCATATTTTATAATTTGTTTTGTGCTGTTTTATCAGTAGAAATGTTATATCTACAACCAGATTCAGTTTAACAGTACAGATTTATCACCCGGGTGATGGAATGGAAGATATATTTATTGAGAGTGTGGGAGCTGATATTGCTAAAAATAAGTTGTTGCTCACCCAATAAAATAATAATGGAAGGAAGGTGCTAGAAGAGATTATGTATTTGATTATGAGGACAGTTACTAGTACTTCATCAGTCAGCAGAGTTTCCATGCAAGTTTTTTCATCTTCCTATTTTTTTTGTATTTTTTACCTACTAAACTTCTGGAAATGTGACTAACATGTTCCAAGTACCAAAGACCAGTGACAGAATGTGATTGGTCTTAGGAAAAAAAAAATAATTATATCACAAGTCTCTTGTGACTTCCCAATACTTTTTTTTTTCTTTTTTTGTTAATTAGACTTGAATTCCTTCTGAAGGTTTTCTTCGTAACATTACCTTTTTTATTTTTTGTTTTTTTAACAAAATGTATATAGCAGTTGCATGCTGAGAAAAGAGAAATCAGCTTCTTGCCTGCATTTTTTTCTTCTTCAACCCCAGGGCTATCAGTCTGATCAGTTCAGTCATGTTTAAATTGCTTGATTCTAAACATTGATGCTTCCACAAGGCACACAATAAAAAGAAAATACCCCTGTACTGACAGCCTGGATCTCTGTGTTGACTAAGGTTGTTGAAATTCCATTTCCTTTCAGCTTGTTGCTTTTTTCCATGTGTGTGTGACCCTTCTGACCACTTGAGTGACTGCAGTGCTGTTGCACACACTGTTGAAACTCTCACCAGTGGAAATCACACTTGGTTTCCAAATCCTGGCACTGCAGTGGTACTCAGCTAAGCTCTTCCTGCTAGTCTTTTAAATTAAAGGGAGTTGTTGATGATAGCCTTACTACTCCCTTGGTAAATTTTCTTCTGAAGCTATACCAGCAGGCTGTGATAAACCCAGGGCAGTAGCTCAAGGAGCTCATAATATTTTGTCGATAAAGATTTTTATTATTATTATTTTATTTTTTTTTCAGTAGAAGGATGTTAACTGCTCTCTCAGATTTCTAAATCTTTAAACTTTTGTTCTTGTTCTTTACCACTACATGGAAGTGGTGGTTTTGCTTGTCTTAATTATGAGGTTCATAATGTCATACATTGCATCCTATGCCATGATAGTATTGAGGGCACACATTAAAAAAAGAAAGACAAAAATAACTTCACTTCCTTCCTTTCTATAAGCCTAAACACCAAGCTTATGCTGTTATATTGGTATGACTGAAAATCAGGGGGAAATGAATTTGCTCATAATTATTGTTGCTTTATTCCAGAGGAACTGAGTTTAAAATCAGATCTGCTTTAACAAGCAAAAGCAAGATCATGTTTTTGAATCGTGGCTGGTAAATGGAAGTAGCTAAATTTTAGGAATTGCCAAATCTATTTTGACATTAGGCAGCTGGCTTTACTGCCTTCTGAGCATCACTTTTTAGTTATTTTGCATTGTTTGTTTTTCTGTAAACTTCTATAAACAAAATGATAAATTCTGGCTGACAACAGTTATGAGCAATTCTGATATTTCAACTCCTAATTCATGGAATCATATGGAAAATTTTGGAATATAAATGTGTATATTTATTTCTCATATTCTTTCATTGTCAAATAATTTAGTCTGATTTATTCAATTTTTTTTCATTATATTTGATTTAGCAGCATGTTTTTCTATGAGTTTATCTCCACATTTCACTTCATTTTTTTTTCCCCATTTGTTATATGCAACAGCACAGGATTTTGAGATTAAAATATGACCCAGGTGAAGACTTGGTTTTATCTGTGTAAGTGGTAGCAAGCTAAGTAAGTGTGGTTTTCTTTGCTGTGTGGGTGATGTGGTTTTTCAGATGTTTTGTAATGCATTGCTTTTAGTGGACTATTAATAATTCAGTATCTTGTCCCATTAAGCAATTTTTTCCCACTAAAGCCAAGGGCTTGGACTTTGACATTTGTACATTGGTAAGAAATTAATCTGTTCGGAGTCCTCCTTATGAATAATTAATTCAAAATATGAACCCACTTCTCAGAACCTCAGTTGTAAGTCCCAGATATGAATCTAGGTTTTGATTTGTGTAAGCATTTCACCTTAACCAAAAGATTTCTTATCAGAATATACCTCACATGATTTATAGAGGGATTGACTCTGCAAATACTGAGCATAAAACTTTCTTATATAGATACACTGAACAATACTGAGTCTCCTGACTCAGTCCTAGGACACTTGGAGACATAGATTAGATCAGTATTCAGTATTTTTAAGCCTGATTAATATAGTTCTTTTTATATCCTCCACAATGAAGTATGTTCATCTGTTTTGTTAATTTTTTATGAAAAAAAATATGGAAGAAAAATTTAAACCTGAATACTACCAGGTTGATGTTTGAAATGTGAAGGCACATTTTTTTCATTAAATTCAGTTATTCAAACAGCCTTCACTTTTTTTTAAATTTTTGTATGGTACAAAGTAAAGAAAATGTATTGAGAATTATCTAATCATATTCAGAAATTAATTCCATTTTGAGGCTCAGCTTCTTTGCAGCATTTTGTCACTGTAGGAAGCAGTTATCTTCCAAGACCATGGCTGGCCAGGAAATGTCTGATATATAGAATGTTTTGATTTCTTGCCATGCTGGTAGGTGTGCATGTTTTTGACATTGGAAAATTTTTTGGTATCATGCAACCCAGACTGTGGAGAGTGCATGTATACTTTGAATGAAGAGAATTAATCTCCTGTCTTGTTTCAGCAGGTGAGTTATAGCTGAAGGGACAATAACATTCAACAGGCTAACCTGTGTGAAGTGAAAGGGCTTTGCTAATGTCCTGTGCCATTGAACAACATTCACTGACTGTCACATCAAATAGTCTTGTCAAAGCAAGGCAAGAAGAATCTAACTGATGCCTTTGTCAAAATCTAAGCCCTTGACCTCTTGCTGTTTTGCCTTTTTAGGAATGCAGGTGCTGGAATGGAATGGCATCCCCTTGACCGGGAAAACTTATGAAGAGGTCCAGAGCATTATTATTCAACAGAGTGGGGAAGCAGAAATATGTGTAAGACTGTGAGTTTTTCCCCATCTTTCTGTTTCCATTTCTTTTTGGCTTTTCATGGCTTTTGTTTTTGTTTTGTTTTAATTTTTTATTTTAATTTACAGTTGTTAAGGTGGAACCTTTGTTAGGACAAAGCATCAATGTAATAATAAGCAAGAGTTCGCTGTGACTGTGGGAGATCTTTTTTGTTCTGTTTTTCTCTTAAAGTCAGGAGAGATAAACTGAATCAGATGCTAGTAATTATGCTTTTATAAACAATGATGATTCCATTGTCAGGCCACAATCTCCTCTCATGATAAACATACAGTTCACTGGTTTTACAGGTGTTAGAAAAAAAAAGGTAATTTAGTAATAACTTGACTTTTAGTGAAATCGGTATCCTTTAGATGAAAGTCATTTAAGCATCATGAGAAATGCATACACTTGCATTAAATCCATTAAAGATTTCACCTTAAAAGAAGCTTTTCCTCTCAGCTCTTTAACAGCATTGCAAATATATATCAGCTAAGAAGGGACCATGCTTGGGAGCTGCTTTCTGTCATGAACCACTATTCATTTACCTACTTAATACAATAATGAGGGTATGAGGAAAGAGTTTCTTTTGTCTCAGGCTTCTAATTGCTTTCTTTAGGGACCTGAACATGCTCTCGGACTCTGAGAATCCCCAGCACCTGGAACTGCATGAGCCAGTAAGGGCAGGTGAGAGACAATAAATTGCTTTGATACCATAGGACCGGATAGCAACTGAAAACTGGATGTGATATTAGCTGGTATATCAGTATTGTAATCTCTGGTAAGGTAGTATGTTAGTATTGTAAGCTCATCCCAAATATTGTCATGGGTAGAAAGGGGACCACGCCTTATAAAAAAAGGCAAGACGAGGCAGAGGCACACAGACAACACCAACTTGGGCAGGAGTGTTGATCTGCTGGAGGGGGGGAAAGCTCTGCAGAGGAGTCTGGGCAGGCTGGATTGATGGGCCAAGGCCAATTGCATGAGATTCATCAAGACAAATTGCCAGGTCCTGTACCTGGGTCACTATAGCCCCAGGCAGCCCTACAGGCTGGGGGCAGAAGGGCCCAGAGGAAAAGTACCTGGGTGTTGGATGCTGTAAACTTTACATGTGATGTGTTGTTGTCCTTTTTTCCTTCTGTTGCCCCTAAAGTTTGCTCTGCCCAGCCCCTGGGTTTGCAGCTGTGTCAATACCCAGCCAGTGAGTTGCTGGTGTCCCCAGGGCCTCGTCTGCCATCCTGTGTCCAAACTTGCAGCACTCTGCTGTCACTCCAGGCCCCTGCTCCTGTAACCTACATTATTAATCTGGAGTCATAAATGCTTCAGTCTGCACAGTGCAATTTCAACTGTGGCTTTATTTTATTATTTTTTTATTATTTATTTATTATTTATTTTATATCAAAGTAAATAAAAATGGGCACTATACCACACCACTATACAAGGAGAAGTGTAACTCAGACAAATTTAGGTCATAGCCATCTGGTCATTAGGCATTTGCTGTTGCAGCCAGAGAGGTTAAAACAAAGCTCCCAGCAACCTGCAGCAAGTCCACATAACTCACAGGTCCTAAGTAAGGCCTATGCTCACAGAACCATAGAATTGTCAGTGTTGGAAAAGACCTCAATGAGAATACCTGTTAGCTTAACACAAGGTTTGTGGCCTGCTATAAGAGACAAAAAAAACATTTACTGGATACAGGGATGCAATAGCAAGTAGTCAGTTTTGTTATATGTGTTCTAAGATGGCAGTGCTTTTGGGGGAATTTCCTGCTATTCAGGCAATACCACAACTTCAGGCTTCAGTCATTGGATGCATCACATCTAAGCTAACTTTGAATCAACATCCACAATCTTACTAGTAATGCAGCCCCTCAGCAAGCTCAGTGCAGATTAAGATTCCTTCACTCACCATTCCACGGCTCTGCTCTGGGTTCTGTGGTTTTGTGGCTGTTCTTTTATTAATCAGTACCTAAATTACCTGGATTGAATCCTCCATTTTCTAACCATGTAAAATTTCCTAGCTATTAATGTATTTACCATCAAGCTACCTTTAGTTGAAAATTTATGTTATTGATAAAAATTGAAAGCAAAGACTAAGTATGACAGAGCCTTGAAGCAGAGCTACCTCCATTTTTTTAATTTGTGAGCAGATTAAAACCACCAAAAACATTGAAAGACACTGAAATCAGTTTTGGAAAGTACAAAAACTAGAATAAAAGAACTTTTTGATTAATGAAAAAACTCAAAATGAGATGGAACAGAAATAAAATATTTCTTTTCATTCTTGCAGGCATGTTTCCTCCTAGTCTGGAAATCTTCTAGTGGTTTCTAAGCTTGAGCAGCTCTGTAGAGTTCTTGCCATTACCTCTGAGGTTTGGCAGACTGTACTTTAGAGAGGAGCAATCTCCATTTTCTCTGAAAGAAAAATGAATTAGCCAAGAAGGCAGGATAAGGCTAAAGTCTTGTTTTAAACCTCTCATACTTCTGAGAACCTGGGAACCAAGCTGTGCCTAGCATCCTCTTAACTCTATTCAGTATAGCATATATGAAACTTAACTTCATTTCTGTGTTAAATAGAAATTTCTGTCTTGAAAGGGTAAATTCCTCCCACTCATTCCTGGGCAGCAGAGAGGGCAGACTCCTACTACAGATGTGTAAAAAAGGTGTGAGTAACAAGGAAAGATGAATCAGGGCTTTTAGTCTTCATTTGCTTACAATTTTTCTTCTTTGATTGATTTGTTTAAGTGAAGTTTTGAGGCTTTTTTCTCTTTATTTTTGTATAAATTATTTCAGGAGCAGTTCTGTTCCTGAATTAAAAAAAGTTAAATGAGATTTAAACCTTTTTACACAAAAGTTTGTATACTTAGTGAAACTGGACCAGTTATTGAATTGAACACAGGCCAGTCTTTAGAACTGTAATTTGCTCCAGTTTGATTCACCATAATCAGCAAAGCCTGTTTTTCTTCACCTAGAAGTACCTCCTCAGAAAGCTTTTTAGGTAAACAGCACTAGTAAGTAGCACTAGCACAGAAAGGTTGGATTTAGGATGTCGATATTCTGGGAGAGATGTCTGTTTTTCATAGGATGCCTTTTGTACCTTCAAAGAATACAGGCAGATGACATGAAAACTTGCAAGGGTTGTTATGCTGTCCCTGTAGCATGGCAAGATGGATTTGGATGTGCTGACAATTATCAATACAAACCTCTCTTGCTTTAATCCAGTAGATAAAGCGAAGTCCCCAGGGGTTGATCCCAAGCAGCTGGCTGCAGAGCTCCAAAAGGTTTCTCTACAGCAGTCGCCTCTGGTTGCTTCTTCAGGAGTGGAAAAGGGATCTCACGTCCACTCTGGCACCGCTTCTGCCACCTCCAGCGCTGTTCCTAGCCCTGGTCAGCCAGGTTCTCCCTCAGTGAGCAAAAAGCGGCACAGCAGCAAGGTAAGAAATTTCAAAGTTATGGAGCAAGAATATTTTGATGTCAGGAAGAAATTGCCTGTTTATTTTATTTAGTATAGCAAGAAATTTCAGCATATCTTTAAAACTCATATCCTGGATAACAATAATTACTGCTGTTAACATATTGAATCTGGACATAAAGAAAGATTACATGCTTTATCCAAGACATTTGTCCATCTCTAAAAAAACCCAACAATATTATTGTTTTTAAACAAAATAACTGTCCTTTACAGCCTTTGTTGCTCTTGCTTTTTCTCTGCATCCTACACGGTGGTGAGGTACCATTTGCACTAAAGAAGCTGATAGTACTAAGACCATAATTTCCCTCTCTGTACTAAACTACTGCTTGAAGTGTTACAAGCTATGAATAATCATAGAAATAGTAAGTAAGTCTATGAAAGCCAGGAAAAGATTGAAAACAAAATTTACCACTAAAATGTGTGTTGTCACTAGCTAATTCCTGTGAATTTGCCAAGCATAATTTCTCATTTTCTTTGCCACACCCTGTGGCAAAGAAATTCTCCTTGTGCATCTGCACACCTAAAAAGGGAAGAGTGGGAATTCAGTAGCATTTTTTCACAGTTGAAACTGAAAACTAGATCATAAAGTCATCTGTCACATTTTTACATTTTGTGTCAAAAAGTCCAGACCTGAAGTGAAACTCAGTTCTGTGAAGACTGCATTTTCTTATGCAATTTGCAAGAATGCTGACTGCCATCCTGAATATCCAGCTCCTGACACACTTACAATGCTTCACTTTGCAAAGTGCTTTCTAAACATTTTTTACACTGCACCTTTATTTTTTTTGGACTGTCAGGTTCCCACTGCATTATATTATAGTTATATTTGTATATATATATAGTTATATTTGTATTTTTGTGCTGCTGGAACTATTCCTGTGATTTGAACAGATGAGTTGATTACTGCATAAACCAGAAAATGGTGCCTGCTCATTTCAGACAGTTCTTCAATATGCCAACATCACTTTCATGTAAGAGGAAATACAACAATCTTTTTAATCCAGAAATTGAGTACAAACTGGGAAGATATTTATTGATCAGTTTGGTTTGGATAGTAATTCTGTTTTGCCACAAGGCCTATAGACTTTCCACAAAGTAATTCAGGTCTTCGAAGTTAATCCATATAGCAATACTTACTGGATCTAACTTCAAGGATGTGGCAGTATTGCTTAATCCTTAGGTCAATAGTTAGATTCACTACAGCATACTCTGGATATTGTATACATTTACATATGAACTAGTTTGCTATGTGCATGATTTTTACCACTGAGAATAGTATGTATCTGAAGTACAGCTCCTGAGACTGGGTGAAACCTGCCATCACAATGCAGGCAGAGAGCAGGGCTCTTAGTGCACCATCTACACTGAAATGTAGAATCACACTCCTAAATTCACAGTGTGTTGAGATCCATAAGTCCTTGCTGTGCAGTATATCCTGGAGAAGTTCCCCATTCTGTCCACTTGAGGAGACTGGGTTCCCAGCAGGTCACCTAAAGTTGGATGCATAAATTTAATTTCCTGCATCACAGAGGACGTAGGATTCTTTTATGAAAATTCAGCTGTAGGCTTGTAAAGATGAAACAAAAAATTCTTAGAGCTAATGTCTTTATGTAGGAGATGCGAAAGTCAGAACTAGTCAGGTAAATATTTAAAACATTCTTTGCTTATTTGTGAAAACCATGTTGAGAGTCATTTCTTTCATAACAAGCATAGCTCTTGTTGACTTGTATAGTTTCTGCTCATTGACTTCAGGCAAAGTTTATAATGGTGTTGAGCTCTGTTAGAAGAGAAAGCTCATCTTTTCTGGAGCTGCTCTTTGCCTTGGGCTGACAGCATTTCTAGGCAGGTTGCAGCCTTGCCAAAATATCATGACAGACTAAATATCCAAACTGCCTAGATCTTGTTTTTGCAACTGTTTTTATTTTTAGAAAGTACTTTTTAAAAGATTTTTGTATAGAATATACACTCTAGAAATGTTGTAGTCTCTGCCATTTTCTGCAGTGCCAATTTTCTCATATTTGATGTTACTACAGAAAGTGATAGTGCATAGTGCATCAAAATCTGGAATTAGCCAGTTTCACCTCATGCTTGAGCATGTGTGATGGAATGATGGCATTACAAAGCAACATCTCTTACACAGGATGTGTGAGTGCATACAGGAGTACCAAAAGTAATTAGGCTGAAATTAGATTAGCCATCACAGCAGAGATTTAACCCTTAGAAGCCTTGAGCTGACAATATCTTGTGGAGACCTGTTTCTTTTGTAGTGTAAAAGCATGATCATTCTATAGTATAGATTACATCCAGGATATAAATTACCTATAGAAACATTTAATATAAAGAATGGATTGTTTATTTTTTCTAAATTGTCAGATCCTTTAGTTCCTACAAAAGTCGACCTTGAAATGCTTTCCCTCTTTACAAATTAATCCTCTCTGAGGCTGTGATAAAGAAAGACAATTTTTTGCACCTCTGCCTCTCAATATGGAACCAGCTTCAAAGTTAGCCCAGCTCTGAGCTTGAGAGGTCTCTTTCAGCTTAAATTTTTCACATTTCTTTAAAATATGTGGGTAATTCTTCAAGATCAGTTTTAGATCTGCTGACATCAGAGAAAACAGAATATTTAATGTATTGAATCACAGCCTTGTAAATTATATGATTCAGCAATTATATGAAGCATAAAAGTGCACATTTATTTTTAAAGACTCCACTTTACAAACTACACCTTAACCACCTTTGGAAGTCTCAATACAAATTCATCATGCCCATTCCCTCCTCTATGAACTCCTCCTACATTATCCATACTCACATTCCATATTACACGACATTTGAAGTGAGCAAACTCATTATTCTTGCTATTCCAACTCATAAAAAATGAGAGCATTTAAACTATCTGGCAGTGATTTTGTAGCCACAGCACAGCTAGCTCCAAGCTATTTTTGGTGTTGTCAGTATTGTCAGTGCTAGTACAGCCTGAGGTCAGAACTATTAAGTATAATAAAATCCATTTGTAGAGGTAAAGTATGAGAAATATAAGCCATTAATGCCCTACTTTGAAAGATTGCATGGTGCTCAGGTAGCTCCCTGTTTTGGCAAAAGAAGTGAAATTCACAGTCTGAATAATCTTGTCAAGGACCTAACAAGTTTTAGGAGTATTTTGCTATCAATCTAAAATTTCATTTCAGATTCAGAACATTTTATACACTATTGATGACTTATTTTAGCTCTTGGATGGATTAAACTTCTTTAAAAGCTCTGTAAGCTACCAAAAGAAGCTGATTATAAAATTTTTCATGAGAATTATTTTTCATATGCAAATGTATTTACAGACAAATTAAGTTTGATTTGGGTTTTTTGCTTTTTTGTTTATTTTTGTTGTGTTTTTCTTGTTGTTAATGGTTTTTTGTTTGGTTTGGTTTGTTTTGGTTTGTTGTTTTTTTTTTTCCTGGTAAAACTTGTGCTCATAAAGAAACGCATCTAGAAGGCAAGGTAAAGCAGGAAACCAAACAAGAATAAGGCCACACAAGACAGTGAATATATCCATGTAACATGCAGATTTGGTCTACTTTACTCCTGTGTTTTCATTGTGATACTCTTTAGCTGAGATTTTTTGAGTCATTTTCTCATGTGTGGAGCTGACTGATTGAGAGGATGTTTTTTCAACACAAACCTGAAAAGTGGAGTGCATCACCTTAACTTCATGCTGTGGTGCAGGAAATGTGGACACTTCACTGATCTACTTTAAAGCAGTTGGTGTCCAGCATCTTAAAAGAGCCTTGGAAGATTTTCTTGAAGTGTAGGGCAGCATAAAAGAGGCAGGTGGGTTTTACTCTTCTCAGAAAGTGATAGAAATGCGAATTACATGGAATAATGTCAGGCATCTGCTCACATCTGGAGGAATAGGAAATGAGGGCTTCCAGACAAGTCTCCAGAGAACAGTGTTTGTCCTTGTTTACACCTTTTGTTTTCTGCATCAACCAAGGAAGCAGATATGGAGAGAATGCAAAAATATTCAAATCCTACTACAGAAACAGAGCTTTCTTGCTTGACTGATGGCTTGCAGATTAGAGGCTGGTCCAGTGTGGCTCAAGGCTGCTAATGTTTAACAGAACAGCATATTCTTGTGAGTTCAGGATTCTAATCAAGTGGTGATATTATTTTCCAGCAACAAAGAGGAGGAACAAAAAAAGTCAGAGAGAAACATTAAGGATTCTATTGCATTTTGTCAAAAACCTAGACAAGAGTAATGATAAAAGAGAGAGGAAGGTGAGGACAGAAAATTTAAGTTTTGTGTTACAGAAAGTGTGGGGAGGAATTTGAAGTGTTGCAGCTAAATTGACTATCAGAAAACACAGAATAAAATAAAAGACTTCATATGAGGTGGCTTGCAACTGTATAATCCACGTACACCCATCACTTAGTTTTAGTACTATTTCCACTCTTTCTACCCACTTTCACCTAAGCTCAGCTTAAATTAGAGTAACTTTTGCCTCTTTCTGCATCATATTGACAGAAATATATGGCTGTATTTATTTGGCATGCTCCTTTCTTTCTCTTGGCAGTATTCAGATTTATTAGACAATGCTAATGCTATGTGTTTTTTTCTCCCCATGCCTCCTTGTGTGCTCGGACTATAAAGATTTGGTGTTGAAGCTGTTTGATTCTGTACCTGCATAAAAGGCTCATCAAAATGGCAGGGCTGGACTTCGAGTTCTGTTGAAATACATAACCATTAGTTTTGACTGTAATAACTCCAGACAGGCTTATTTTAAAATTTGTGGCAATACAGCAGTATAAACTACACCTGTTAAAAAAGTTAACTTTGAAAACCTATGTATTTTTAATCTGGCAGCCCACGGAAACTACAAAGCCTGCTTCCCATCCAATCACTGGAGAAATACAGGTAAATATGTAGTTTTTGCTGTGTAAATTGTTGTTGATACTGGCTGTGTTTTTCCATGAAATAAGTTTGCAGAAAACTATCTTCATCAACTTATTTCTTATTCAACTCCAATCCCTTAATATGTCATTAATGTAAGTCAATGCTTGATTTTTTCACCTGTCTTTAACCTTAGATTATGAAATACAACCAGAAGAATGGAAAATGCTGCAGTTCCCAAAGGGTCTAAAAGGATAGTTACATTCATTCTATTCCTTAATCTTAGGCAACTTACTGTGGTTTCCCTTAGAAATTCTCAGTCTGTTTACACTGAAGCAAGAACCACTGTAGGTTTCTTACAGTGCAGTTTATTTGTTTCCATGCCATACCAAGTTTATGGTTGTCCCCTATGTCAATTGACTTCATCCTTTTAAAACACTCCCAAAGAGAATAGCAGAACAACTGAAGCCTAACTTCCTATAGATTTTTGGGGTTTTTTTCCTCCTTGATTAAACTCTTTTCTATATTATTACTAAGAGCCTTTCCATAGTATTATAATAATCTTGTCAGACTTGACCTCCAAATAGATAGGATGTGTGTAATTAACACTCAATAAACTGGCATGTGTATATATCAGAATAATATCAAGGGTTCAAATTTCCTTTGCTCTTTCCTGATTGGAATGTGGGTGTTTTGCTTTTTTTCAAAGTCCAATGTGATAATCTAGTATCCCATTCTAGTCAGGAAAGAAAGACAGAAATTTCTGAAATGTGTTTATTTGGAGGGAACATAGAGGTCTAAATCTCATTTTATTCAAAGGGTTTAGGGGATATTAAACCACTCAGAAAGTAAAAGTAACAAATAATCCTACTGTGTTTTAATGCATTCACTAGCTTCAAATCAGCTATGACAAACACCTTGGCAACCTTATCATCCACATCCTTCAGGCAAGAAACCTTGCTCCCAGAGACAACAACGGCTATTCAGACCCCTTTGTTAAAGTTTATCTTCTTCCAGGGAGAGGGTAAGTGTAGGACAAATTTTAACTTGAACTTCCTTTCAGTTTAGGTTTACTACATGTCATTAATAAACAGAAATATGAGTTATTGCTATAGAAAATCCAGGTGCAACGCCAGAAAAAACTGTGGATTTTTAATACAGTCAGATCCTATTCCCAGGAGAATATACATACTTTTCTAGTCACCTTAGGAATGGTATCATTACTGTAAATATACTTTTGTGTGTGTGTGTTTGCTTTTAAAAATTAAAATACATACAAAAATGTTTGAAGTAACAACAGTCTCAATGGAAATATACTAAATAGGTGCAATAATTTCTGAAATTCAGAAAGCTGCAAGTTTAGCATGGACTGGTTACTTCAGCTAAAAAATCTGAATTTAGGATTGATTTTCAAACTAGCAAAATTAAAGTACCTGAGTTAAATTTAAGGTTGAAGTATAATACAAAATCCAAAAAATAATGGTCAGAAAAAAAATCTCTCCATATGTATTTTATGGCACTTTTTTTAAGAGTGAAGATATGGTTTTGGAAATACCACTAATTTTGTGTCTAATGACTGTCCAAGTCACTAATTGCTTTTTCACAGATCACTGATTTTTTTGACTCTGTAATTACAAACAGCTCATTATTACCTCCTTTAAAAGATATGTTTCTGTATCAGCAATATTATAACTATTTTTTGCCCTAATGTTACAGAATGTCATGTATACAGAGACTGCATAAGAATACATGGTTACAATACTGCTGCTGATTTCAGTGACACAGTAGATATATCTGAAATTAAGCTGGTGGATCAGTCTCAATATTGCAGACAGATTCCTGCAAACTCCTGTGCTTGCATAATAATACTCATGCTAAAAGGCTCTTAGGATAGAACAATACAAATAAAAATCTGCACTTCTTTTCTACTCAGACTAACAGGAAAGTGGATGCTCAGGTCACAGTTCACCATTTGGCATATGGGCAAGCACCACTAAATGCACGAGTGGTACAAATAAAGGCATGCATTTTATTTTGTGGCTTTCTAATTCCAGCTACACAATACTCAATATTGTTCAGTAGCACAGGGCCCAAAACTATTACTGAATGTAAGGGAAAGAGGTGCTAAAGCTTCAGAGGTTTTTAAATGAACCAGAGACTCTTGTAAAATATTTGTCAAATCAATCTCAGTTGGAATTTTGCAGGTACATTCACTGATATAGAAATAAGACTTTGAACTAAAGGCATGTTCATCCTATAAGGTATCAGTTTAAACTTGTCGACTAAGTAATGAAGAATTGGATTTTAGTTTGGATTTTAGTTTTGATTATTTTAAAGCATGCCACTGTTGCAGTTTTGCACGTAACTTGTGCCTTAAGGGAATTATCAAAAAGCAGAGCTTCTTAAAATCCCAGGCTTGTTTCTGAAATTAGAAACTTGGGTTGCTACTGAGTAACTTTTATTTGTAATTTAGTCCATGTTATACTTACTCATCCTAATACCTCTATTTCCTTTGATTCTGATACTAGAAACTACCCATTATTCATGTTTTCTTCCATCTGTTCCCATTTTCTCTTACACTGCTTCCTCTGCGTTCCTAACTCTGTAAATTCTGGATATGCAGACAAGTCATGGTTGTCCAAAACGCCAGGTAGAGTGCACTATCTTCCAACTTTATTCTTTCTTTTTTTGTATGCATGAATGAGACAATGAGCCTGTACATAGAACTGCAGTTTTCTCTTGAGTTCTGATGGCATGAAACTGTGGAATGGTTTTGTATTTCATTTACTGATTAGGTCATTTTGAGGAGCTGGAAACAAGTAGTTAATGCTCCTTGGTGATTATTCTAAGGCCAAACTCTGACAACAAGCAAAATGTCTTTTGAAGAATTTAGTTCAGAGATATCTAAAACTTCATTCTCACTCACTGAAAGCTGAAAAATAATTAACTGTGAACCTGTATCAAGATTTTGAATGGTGTTACTGCAAAGAGAAAAATGTTCCGTTTGGTAAAGAAATTTAATATTTTTCTCTATTTTCTTGTATAGTTTATAGACTTTAAAGCCAGGTATAAATCTAAATAATTGCCCAGATGGACAGTGAAATCTGCTTGACCATATAAGTGGTTATTTATGGTAAACAAACTTAAAATTTAATAATTGAAATTAGGAGTGCTTTGTTTGTCCTGGAAAAATAAGGCAGAGCCCAGTTCTCAACATATGCTAATATCAGCCCAGGCTAAGCACATAAGAAATAGTCCAACCCCAGTTTTAAATTTGTTTAAAAGTAATACCCTGACTAAACAAGTGAGCAGATTAATTCCAATAAACAGATTTCTATCATTTGTCTCTTTTTTAATTGCTAACATTATTCAATTAATGTGTTAAAATTACACATCTCATATGTGTATTCTATTACACATTTTAACACATTCTATTATGCTTTTTTCATTGTACTTAATACATTGTATTATATATTAATAAATTATAATTTAGGAATCAGAGAGAAAATATAAATAAAGGAGTTTCTATTTTTTCACACAGTATACTCTTTGAATTTCAAATGCAAATTATTTCATATTAAGTGACATACCAATGATTGGTTTAATGAATGCATTTAATTAAAGCATCTTCATCTGTTAGTCTGTTAGTTGTTAATCTGTTAATTGTTAATCTGTTAATTATTAATCCGTTAATTACTGGGGGGAATCAGGATTATGAATTTAATGTATTTGCCAGATCCTTCCCTTCAGAGCCCTAGAAACCTTCATCTGCCATCCAGTTTAGCCTGGTTCTGCACCTCCCTAGGAGAGGTGAAGGTCTCCTGTCTCCCTGTGCAACAGACACAGACCACAGATTACACGGATGTGGGTTCAGCTCACCCTTACAGTTTAGATCCAAATATTCCATGGACTTCACTGGAAATATTTCAGAACTGCCTTGTTAACAATTTCATCTTTTGCAAGCTCTGAACTCAACACTGCATGAATCACCTTCTCACATACTTCAAAAAAGAATCAGAGATTTTGAAAAGGTGATGAAGTTCTGCTATTGCAAAAGGAGATCCAAGAGAGAAAGGGAATGTTAGCATCGTTTTCTTGGCCAAGTGCACAAAGGATTCTTTCCCCCTTTCTTCAAGAAATGAAAGTATATCAGTCCCCAAAACCAGTAGGTCCTAGGACATCTAAACAGGATGTTCTAGGTAGGGGATGCTTTTCTCATACCAGAATGTGGGAAAAGAATGCTAAGGTGCTTTACAATTTTAACTGCACTACTTAATACTATTTGCCATCAAAATCTCATTTCAAAATGGATCCAGATTTTGTATTTCAGCTTTCTTTCCAAGATATGCAAAGAAATAGATTTTTTTAAGGTTCTTTTTCATATGCTCTTGGTCCCCCTAGATTTTAACTCACCCTTACCATTCTGTGCTACTGCTGATAGAACTCACTGAACTCTGGAGAGCTGTTGCTTTCTTTTCATAAGCAGAGGTGAACAGATACTTTGTTTCACAGGTCCTGAAACTCTTCACCTTTTTCAATAAACTAAAAGACAGTGGATAGCAAGATTTTCAAAAAAATAAGTAGAAATACACAGAAGGACTAGATGAAAAAATGAGAGGAAAAATAGCTGCAAATCCCTTTCACTTTGAGATATCAGGCTAGTAGGAATCTTGAATAGAGCCACCCCATTTTGGAGAATAAAGCCACTCTGCTACCCAGATTAATTAGATCACTGCACAGAAAAATTGAGTTTATAGAGTGAAACTGCTGGTGCTGAAGTCCCAGTATTGACATATGTGTGCCAGTAAGGCTTGTGTATCTTTCACATAAACATAAATCAGAACTGTTCCAACCTGGTACCAGGTATGCTACATCATTAGTGACTGGTTGATTAAATATCTTCCTGAGTGATCCTTCTCAGTTTATCTCATATGAAAGGAATTAGTACATTAGGTCTGGGACCATGCCACAGTGTGAACCAAAACAGTTAATTCAGAAGTGAGAATAGAACACTACCAAAAGTTATTGTAGGGCAACCACAAAGGAGTCTAATATGGCATATACAAGTTGTTTTGTACCATTTTGTCTTAGTGCTGGAGAACAGTCCTGGGAACATTTTGTTTTGTATTAGATGTAGCAGATATATATGTGCAGACTGACAAAAAGAGTTTCTTTACCTTAAATCTTGTGGGTTTTTCAAAGTATTAAAAGATTCTCATGTTCTCCTACCCAGCTTTTTTGAGTTAAATTTAAATTAACTCAAAATTTATGTTAAATTAAAATTGGAATGAAAGCAAATCTAACATCAAAGCTCACAGAGCTAGATGAGTCCATGTTCTGTTTAAGATTAGTGTATTGCTTTCTCCACACTCAGGAAATGTAAAGTACAATATAAAGCATTAGTGAATCCTTTTAAAAATAGATTATGCAGCCAAACCTTTGTTCTTGGCTATTGACAAAAAAAAAAGAAGTCATGATCCTGATGCCCTTTACGTTTCTTTCCAGTACAGTTAGAGGATAGGCAGAGAACAGGATCAATAAGAAATTAGCATTTCAATCATTAACAGGATATTGGTTACTTTATGGCATTCATTAAATGTGTTTGTGAGATGGAATTCCTGTAATTAGAGATTGCAACCTATAAATATAATGAATCTGTGCTACTTTAAAGTGCTAATGGGTCATGGAAAAGAAATCAATGCATTATCACCGCAATTTAGAATCAGAGCCCAGTATCTACAATGAGAGGACAAAGTCTATGTGCATGTGCTGACTGATACTTTATCTTGAAATGGTTTTAGGCAGAGCAAGCCTGCTTAAAGTCAGGAGATGTTTTAAAAACTATCTCAGAAAAACATACCAAAGAAAACATCCCAAAGGCTGTCATTGTCCTCTCATAACCCTGAATTCTTGCAGAAATGGGAGATACAGTTCTTTTCTTTTTCTGGTTTTTAGTTTGTTGGTGTTTTTGGGTTTCTTTTGTATTAAAGCAAAAAGAAACAAAAGATCACTAATGTAATGTTTTGTTCTTTTGTTCAAATTCAGTGCTGAGTACAAGCGGAGAACTAAGTACATACAGAAAAGCCTGAATCCTGAGTGGAATCAGACAGTCATTTACAAAAATATCTCCATGGAGCAGGTGCGTGACTGGTGGTGCTCTTCAGTGCTATTTGTTGCTTTATTATTTGCATGGTCTGCAGTGCTCACTGTGAAGGGAGCAGTGCTGCTGGCAATTCTCTGACCCCCTGGAAAAATCTTGCCAGATTTAGGAGAAATTCAGAATTCTTTCCTTGCCTCTGATAGAGCTTACTATGGAATTACACTTCTCTTGCCCTTCTACCCATTAAATTGGTAATTTGTGGGGTTTACATTCATAATCATGTTATAGGTACAGATATGACAATTTTAAAAAATATAATGGAACAAATTAATAAGGGAATAAATTAATACATAAGTTTCTGAAGTAGATGCAAAAATCAGTCACTCTTTGGTCCAAAAGCCATGTAAACTTACACAAAGCACATTTCCTACCATTTTTTATATTAAAATATTTATAAAATATAGATAGATATTTCAGATTTATCAGCAATTTATATCAATATATTGAGATATGAATCATATGAAAAAAATTAGAAGATATTTGATTTCCTTGTCATTGAAAGATTTAACTCACATCTGGGAAGGATGTCTGCAGAGTCTTCTCTGTTTCTTGGTGGCTTCCTAACTCCAACTGTGCCTCTGAAGCAGTATGAAGCAATTGAGTCCTCTACTCCTTCAGCTCTCCTCATAAAGAACTTTTTACCAACTTGAAAAAGATATAATGGGCAAAATAATGATTGGCTCATTTTTTTTAAATTATGAAGTATATTTTATAGAGTACTGGATTTGCATGCGATCCTGAAGCTTTTTGCCTTTCTTTCTGTTTTGTTCTTGATACTTTCAACTTCACTTTACAATGCCATTTAATCTTTCAGTACTTTTTAAAAAGCCCAGAATAACCAGGCTCTTCAGTGAATAGATTTCCCAATGCTTTTAATATTCTTCTCCATCACAACCCCAAGACCTCAATACAATCTTCCCAATTTAAAATTTAGTTTTTCTTTCTTCTTATTCATTGAGAGGAATGTAGATTAAGATACTCATTTTTGCATGGAATAAAACCCTTCCCACAGAGGGATTTGCCTTGTTGCTCATGTGATCTACATGTGCTTAACAGACAGTAGCTCAGATTTACTTCAGAGGTGGTGCTGTGGTTTTATGGGTTTTCTCATTGCTTCATGCAGACTTTTATAAATGATAGCTCTTTGACAATTAAATCTTCAGAAAAAAACCTCACTGATGTTTGCCTAGATGCAATAGAAACCCAAAATCTTCTTGGATTGGCCAAAGGGTTTGATAAGTCTTTACAATATTTCCAAATTCAGCTTTTCATCTAAGAAAGATTCTTCAGCTTTCCTAATTTGCTTGTGGGTTCTGCTGTGGCATGTCACAGAGCTGTTATTAAGAGTTCTGGGGTGTTGTAAATTCAATGGCTGTTTGGTGCCTTGCAAACAGATAACGATATCAATTTAAGATTTCTTGGACACTTATTTTGATGATAAAAACATCTTAGATCTTTGATGTCAGTATTTGGACCCTTGTTTGATGAAATTTTAGTTTGTATGTTCAATGCTTTGCATTTTTGCTTTCTATTTGCAAATCCCCTCCTTTTCCCTTCTTCTGAGACTGCTATGCAGTGTTTATGGTTTTAAGTGTGTAAATTTCATTTGAGCACCACATATCTTTTATATTTTGGTGTCTTGTCACACAGAATTGTGTGCAGAGAACACTGTTTACTTCCATACCTTTCCATGGCTTGTATCTACTGCTAAGATACCAGGGTGTGTGACTTTTCTCCTACAAAATTCCATGCCTTGACTTAGAGAATCTACAGAAAACCACATTTCCAAATCAGAAATAATTCAATGCTGATGATAAGTCTGAAGAACTCTCACCATGCAAGAGACCATCATTTGTACTCAACTCTCGCAAATCTATATTTCAAAATAACTACAGATATAAATAGAAATACAAGACAATAATTGCATTAGACTGAGAATGAGTGTTCTGTTCACCAAACAAACAGAACTGTTACACAAGCACACACTTTTACACAGAGCTAGCAGTCACATTCAAACATAAATTCATGAATTTTTATAAATAATATTTCTTCAAAGAAACATTTCCTTTCCCCCATGCTTTTTTCTCTCCATCAAAGCATGCCCTGCTTGCAGACAGAAAATAAGTATTATTAAATATTTCCTAATATAGGTCTTTTAACGTCACTGTCTAGACTTTAGCTGCTTGTACAATTTTTTATTTTCCTTTCTCTTTCATAAACTAGCTGAAATTAAAGTGAAAATAATTATGGAAAATAGATCACTCTTTGAAACGAAACAGAGTTTTTCAAGGTCAAAATGATTAGTTTTATCACATTTATAGCAAATATTACTTTGACAGTTCGAGAAAAAATAAATTAAACTGTGAATATTTAGTAATTTAAAGGTTTTGTTAAGAAATAAAGTGGAAATAGTTACAATTTGAGAGGAATACTGAGTACAAATATTGCAAAAGTTGTGCAGTAATTGTGAACCCAAGTCCAATACCCACTCAGAGCAAGAAAAAAAGCATTAGAATCATTTAAGGAGAAGATGATAAAAGTTCTGTTGCTGGTGAGGCCATACTGCATGACCACACTGTAAGGTGGGGCTTTCTTTGCCTCAGTCTCTTACTTGCCAGAAAGCAAAGAAAAACATTTACTTATATGAAATAATTCCATAAAGCAAATAGTTTTGCTGTAACTTATGTTTGTAATTTGAAGGTAACATATTTAGAAAAAATTATATTTTCAAAATCCTTGAGTGATGTGGAAGCCAATTCCCAAAAGTAATGAAATCTTTTGTATGCATCAGTAAGATGTTGGTATTAAAATCTTGATATCTAGGACAAAAGAAAGTTCCTAAATGTTTATACAAAGTCTTTTTGTCCTCCCACATAACAAAGTACATCAATATAAAGAAAAGAAGAATAAAATGTTAAATATGAATGTAAAAAAAAAAAGTGTAATGGATTACAATAATTTCTACTCATCAAACATCCTGACTGAAATTACAATATTTAGTATTATTTCTGAAATAATTATAGTAATATGCTTTTAACATAGAGGAAAAACAAGCTGCATTAAAAATACTTCTTTCCTAATTCAAATCCTAGCATGAAATTTTCAAGTAATATGTGTTAAATATTTTAAGTAGTTCATATTTAGCTACAGAGGCAGACACTATCCATAATTTCCAGACATTTGAAAGCAGAAAGAAGCCCATCTGTACCTGTGGGGTTGGTTATGCCTTCCATAAGAGGCAATATTTTTCACATTGGCTGTTCTTCAAATTCCTTAATTTTCTTTAAAATATGGCTGCCAATAGACAGCCTAAGGATAACTGGAGTTCACATACAGTAATATGCTTCTAGATGGATTTTTATTTATTTTATTTTATTGTTACTTTTTCTTCTACAATGCTAAGGCTGAAATCAGTAATTGTTTGGTAACACTTTCTTCAGGGTATGTTTGGAACTCAGATGATGTTTGCAATATGCAGAAACTGAATTCCTACTTTAGTGACACTCATTTCCATTGTCCACCTGCAGAAAGCCATGGTCAGACACATAGAGGGTTCCTGCAACCATTTCAGTATATCTGTCTGTTATATTCCTGATGAGCATCTGAACTTATGGATTCACAACCTAAAACTGATTGATATAAGGCAGAATCCTACATTGCTGTGATGGTAAAATGTCTGCTTTGAAAATCAGCAACCATTTAGCGCCTTTGCCACCATAGTGCTACGTAGATATATCTTCAGAAAAGTAGATTTTCCTCTGCTTTGAAACTCATTTCGTGCACTCTGCCTATTAGAGGTATTTCCATGATTTTTCATTGTCATAATATTTTATAAAAGCTTTATTAATCTAAAAGGCTTAAAATAGATTTTGCAAAGTAAAGAGTACTGTAATTTTTCATCACAGTTTTATTATCACGCTATTGAGAAGAAGTTAGCAAAGTATGGTTGCAGTTACTTGAAAATCTCTTCTATTTTCCCCTTACTACCAAAAATTCTTTAAACCTTAGGGGTTTTTTTCCCTATTTCCTGGATCTATACATTCTTCTCTCTGTCCTTGCACAGTCACCAAGAAGAAAGCCCCTCTCAAAATAGCAACAATGGTGACAATACATTTCTGAAATGTATTTGTGCTGTCCCTTTTTTAGTTGGTAAAAATACATATACTTAATTTAGCACCTAGCAGAAAATTGTATCATCCAGGAAGCCAAAAGCATCATGGACCAAAGGATGCTCAGCTCAATTTTCAGATTATTCTTCATGTTGCTGTTCCAGTAGTGTCTTGGAACAGCAAAGAAAAAGTTTTATTCAGTCAAGGAAATCAGCTTTAGAAATATTCTGTAAACAATATTCAAAAAGTAATTTTTTTGTTCAAATTTAACTTTCATTTTTGCAGGATATTTTTAACAGAATGTTTAAGAAGAATATTGTTTAATTATGTAAGAAAAAAACCAGAATGATTAAATAATTGCTCTTGGATATTTTTTAAAAATATCTTAGATTTCAAGTTGTGCTGTTGCATGCTTAAAGAGTATGTTGTTGATACTAAAAATAGTTTAATTCCCCTTTGTGTGGGCTTTCCAGGATATGATGATTTAAATTTTTTTTTCATAGACATTGGCTTTGCATAGTTGCGCATTTTTCTAAAGTTAGTTGGGAGCAGATGATATTCTGAATACATAGTAATGAGATTAAATTATCACTTAAAGGCATTTGTAATTTATTAGGAACTGTCTTAGTCTGTTGCTGTACTAAACCAAGGGGCAGCGGAGGAAAATTGATGAGATCTTGGTGCTAATAACGCCAAAGTCGTGGGTTCCATCCTGGATGTACAGACCAGCCACTTGATGGTTCTTGTGAGTCACTCCCAACTCAGAATATCCTGTGGTTCTGTAAATAGCCAAGAGTGCTTTCATTGCAAGGATATGCAATGTGTACAATAATTGGCATGGCTTATTTTGAGCAATGTCTTGATCCTTTGCGGCCCCTCTGTGTCCAGCAGCCAGTTAATAAAGCAGTGAGTGACAGGTTGCTTCTGTTAGGATGGTGACCTCAACTATCACATAAGAATTCTTCTTCTGAATTCTTTCATTCAAGTATATGAAGATTCCTCTTTTCCTCAGTAATGCTTGCATTCTTCATTTATAACTTCTTAGCCTGATTTTCCAGACAATCCACAGGATTCTGTCCTCTCTTTCAAGCCACATGAATTTATTACTGACTTTCCAGACACCTTGCAGCTTTTTGCCCTAGCATGCAAAAGCAGTAATCAATCCTCCCCCTACATGTCCTCAGAGCCCCCTGGAAAAACACTCAGGTCAGTTTTTACAATAAGGTTAACTGCTTTCATCAACAGTTTCCCTGTCTTGTGCTCTCTCGTCATATAAAAAGATTACTTGTTTCTTACTGTGGCCTATAGGAGAGTGCTTGACACAGCTCTCATGCTTAACAAGATCTGCAGATAATGGGTTTTGATAGCTGTCATTAATACCCAACAGTACAACTTGTCCACATGCCTGGATCACTTACAGACTCTCACTAGCTACACTGAATTCTGCAGGCATTAAAGCCTGGTCTTCACAGATGAGGTTATGTAAATAGGGTGTTTGATATAATACATTTGAAATTCACACTCAAATGCACTTCAGGCAGATGTCTGAGTTCAGGCAGATCTGATGGTGGGAAAAGCTTCAGGAACAAAAAATGGGGCCTTAAAATTCAGTTTGACTCTTGTAGTGGACATAAATTCTACCCAAAACAACTTGTGGAAATTCCTAAAACAGGGCCAAGCACAAGCCCATCTGGCTTGATAACAAATAATAGCACCAAATTGTTTTCCTCAGAACAAAGTTGATGAGAGGGTGAAAATTGCCTACCTGTCACTATGAAAAAGGATACATGGAGGAAATTATCTATATAAACCACCATAAAGACTTGATCTGAAGTTTATGAGGTTAATTATCCTTTTACTTGAATTGCAGCTGAAAAAGAAAACACTGGAAGTGACTGTTTGGGATTATGATAGATTCTCCTCAAATGACTTCCTCGGTGAAGTGAGTATTTCATTTCTTCCTCTCTACTGGTTATAACTGAAGGCTGTTAGATGGACACTGTTCTCTTTCAAGGTATAGTGCATGCGTTAAGTAAAACGTTTTTTTTTACATCCCAATTTTATTGTTGTCTTCATAACAAATGGTCATGATTTCTTTAATTTAGACATGAAAGATATATCCCTTTTATCTTGATTAACTGGGGGCAAGCTAATTTAGCACCCAGCAAAATCTTAATTTGCTGAAAATTAATACTTTTTTTGAGATAGCAACAATGTTCACAGTGACTCCAGTGGAAGTTCTTGTTGTGACTGAAAGCTGTCTGACTTGATTTTACTGTAACATAGGAGGCCTGAGGAGGTAATAGTCTTTGTAAATGATTAAAGGATTAAATTTTGTCATCAGGCCATATTTTGACATGAGCACAAGTATCTTCAAGGATGAGCAATTTAGTCTTGCTGATCAGTCTCAGTTTTAACATTCTGAAATAGTAATATCATTATCAAAGTATGACTGAAGGCAAAATCTAATCTCGTAATTAATAATTAATGAATGCTCATGGGAAGAAGGCTTTCTCTTTAAAAAACAAATAAACAAGCATATGTACATATAATGCAGAGTTACCAGCAATAACTATGATATAAAAATAATTAAAGATGTAATTACAAATAAAGATTGTAATTAGAAACAGAAACACAGGAAAATTGATCGCTTATACAGAGTAACTGAGAGTGTCTGGGCTCATTCTACACTTTAATTCTTAAAAAAAGCCACACAGTTTATCTCCAGTTCCCCTTTGTGTAACTACCAAACTGAGCAATCAGTGTCACTATTTGAACAATTACCAAAATAAATGTATAGGAAGCTGCTACATGATTGCTTATTTCCTGCAAACTGTGTCCCTATTCTTGTTGAGTTCAGCATGTTTCCCCAAATGCAGGACTTTACTGAATATTTACATCCTTGTTTTTTATGACATTTAGAAAATAGATTCTCCAGAAACTGCTTCTACAAGAAGATTTAAACCTTTCCCCTTAAAATTTTCTTCAACCTCTAGAACTCTTTTTTTATTTCTTTATTTTTTAAATTGTGAAAACAGTGAATCTCAACATCATGATGTCCAGAGGAATCCTGCAGCATAACGTCAGATGTGGGATATCCAAACTGTGCCCCAAAGACTCGCTTCAATAGAGCCAGCAGCACTTTTGTGCCCTAGAAGAAAAGTGGCACATTATTATTTCCATACCCATAGAAAGTGGAACCTCTCCCCCTACAAAGCAGAGCCCCCATCCTACACTGCCTATTGGCAACAATCCTCAGCCAGGCTATCTTCCAAGTCATTTTCAAGGCTTGACCAAAAACCACAACAGGGAACATGCTAGTTCATCTGTTTAGATTAATTATAGGTCTAACCAGAAAGACCAAGCCAGATCATAGAAAACCTACAATACTAAAAGGAAAAAAATTGAAGGAAAAAAGGCTTTTAACCTAGAAACAATCAGTTGTTAGGAGACTTCCCTGTCCCTAACTTTGAAGAGGCTTTCTTTTATTCAGGGTCTTGTAAAGTGACAAAAACATTATTCCCTGAGGTAATTGCACATTTTATTTGTCTAGCAGTTCTAAAACTTCCCTACCTGACATTATTTTTAACCCCCTCATTTTAGAGCGAGATGCAAAGCTGTTTTTGACCTTCCTTCCTTCCAGACTCTGTGATGCATTACAATAATTTCCCTTGGCCCCCTCAACTGCAAGCTTATTAAGGGATGAAGGGTCTTTATTGGTGTCACTGCTCTTTTTTTTTTACTTCTATTTTTTAAAAGAAATTTCACAGAAGTCTCGCTAACAATGAAGGTGGCTTACAGCAAATTTGATCTGCAATGTTTGGGGTATTTTTTAGCCAGTTTATTTTTTTTTATTCCCACATTACAGTTGCACCTCTTTTTTTTTTTTCAGTAATGTTTAGATGCCTAAATGGTCTGTTGAACTCTATTATTTTAGTGAAGTGCAACAGTAACTCTGTTTTTTTCTTTTTGTTGCTGCTTCTGCATATGTGTATTTTTTAAAGACTCGAGAAGCATGAGTCTCATATTATTGAAAACCTTAATAGAAAAGAATATGCAACTTTTTCCCTCTTAAAAGCACTGATAAAAGGCAAAAATTATACTGCTTGGTTCTCCTATTAGAATATGTCTGTACAGAAGCAGAATGTCTTTTTAATGTCTTTTTACTGTAGCTGTCAAGCTAGTGCTCACAAGCTGCTCTCTAAACTTTCCGGTCATCTTTGTGTGGAGCTATGCCATAGCCAAAGGACTCAGCCCATAGCTCCTGCTGAGGTCCTGGTGAGAAGACATATTGGTTCAGACACACCAATATGCTCCTGAATCTGGGTTTGGGGTCACAGCACGCTCAGAGAGTTCTGAATCTGTCAGCACACAGCCTTATACCCTTCACTCTTACACTTGATTGCAGCTTTTGACAACACAACTCTAGTCTCTTCTGCTGTATGCGACCATTAATAGATCATATGTTATATATATACAGGCCATGTGTTATACTCTGATTTATCTGTAGGTATTGATCGAGTTATCCAGCATCTCTCAGCTTGACAACACTCCTCGGTGGTATCCTCTTAAAGAACAGAGTGAAAACATAGATCATGGGAAATCTCATTCTGAAAAGAGTAGCCAGCAATCTCCAAAACCATCTGTCATCAAGAGCAGAAGTCATGGAATATTCCCGGACCCCTCCAAGGGTAGGAATGGCTTGGTGCACCTGATATGAAATATTTTCCCAGATGATGTGTAAACCTTTGCTATGTGTAAGTTCTAATAGAAAAATAAAGATACTGGTATGAATTTTGTACATATTTTTATTAAAAATGTATTTATCTCTTTGATTAATTAGTTGGAGACAAAGCTTAAATTGTCTCAATCTTGCCAGCCAGCTTACTGGGTAATTATGTCCTTAAAACAGCAGCATACAGACTCCACGTGCTTTGCACAACTGCTATAGATTGCCCTTTATAGATTGCTATAGATGTGCCCTTTTCATTTTCTTGATAGCCTTGAGTAAACACAATACATATTTAGCTTTTTATTTTTCATATTCCTTAAATATTCTATGGAATATTTTTTCTTCTAAAAATGCCACGTTAATTATTTATAGAGGAACAATTATGCTGCAATAATGCATATGCATTTCCAGTCAATGATAATGGACTGTAGCACATCTAAGTTGTATTAGAAATCAGTGGAGCTGATACAGAAGAAATATAGTAATGTTTACAAAAACAGAATTGATCTCAGTGTCTCCTGCTCCAAGAAATTTATCTCCAGTTCTTTTTTTTTATACTAAGTAGTCAGTGGACAGGTGCTCTCTTAAAACACATTATGTGTCCTGTCAAAGCAAAAAACATTCCATCTACAATCCAGATGAGAGCCCCAGAGGGACAAGATGCTGCTTCATCTCCTCTCTATTTCTCTGTGTAACATTTTCCCAGGGACTGGTGTCTGTATAAGATGTCTGTCTTAATTACAGGTAAGTATGGAAGATATTGTAAGTTAGGCTGTGATTTTCCTGATGGCATTATTCAGGTTAAAATGACTTGCATTCACTAGGTGTTTGGTACTGGAGTAGGTGATGCTGCTTGACTTCATACTAGAGAATTGAAAGTGGAAAACACTATGCCTTCATTCCACCAGTTTGAACCAGCACAGGAAGTGTTAATTCACAGGTGGTATAAAACCAATACTAAATAAATCATTCCCTGAGCCAGGTAACAGAGGGGAGGAAGTAGAAAACAATGCCTCATAAGAGTTTCCTAATCGTGATGATGCTTTAAATGGAAAGACACGGCCTAATCTTTATTTCTTGTTCTGGAATTCACCTAGAAAGACCAGTCAAGAGAAAGAGAATGAACTTGTTTGTTTTTAATAAATGCAAGAGTTGTACTTCTTCATTTTCCTGGTAGACATGCAGGTGCCCACCATTGAGAAATCCCACAGCAGCCCAGGGAGCTCCAAATCTTCTTCTGAAGGACATCTCCGCTCTCACGGTCCATCTCGCAGCCAAAGCAAAACCAGCGTCACTCAAACTCACCTTGAAGATGCTGGGGCAGCCATCGCCGCTGCTGAAGCAGCTGTGCAACAGCTTCGCCTTCAACCAAGTAAAAGACGCAAATAAATTCCTCAGCATGGCAGCTTAATGTTCATCTGTTGCCTTTTTCCCTGCTGTCCTTCCCTTTTTGCCTATTTTTTTTCTGTCCTTGGCACACTGTGCTCACTCTGTTCAATGTCTTTCTTTGTGTGCCTGTGTGTGAATACATATAATTACAATATACTCTTGTATTTAGAAGTCTTTTATTTATTTATTTGTTTGTTTGTTTTATAAAGACTGCAGTGAAACTGGCTGTTTCTCCATCAGTCCCTTCACTCATGGTCCATGATGTTCCATGGTTGTGCATGACTCACAAAGAAGTCCATTGTGTACTGATATCACTAAATATCTACCAATGAAATAATCAAAACCTGCAGAGATGCAACTGCCAGCTCTTCAAATTGCACATAAGACTGAGATCACATTAATAACAGGATGTATCTATAAGTAGTAATAATGAAGGACAGTACTATACACACAAAAGAAGATTTGAAGCTAAAAAAACTTTTTTTTAACTACCTGACTGAGATTTCTATTTTTGAAACATAACTGTAAATATCTATTTTATTTTTGTTTTGGAAAGGAAATATAGGGCAACTTTCTTTATATCTCAGATAAGATTGTGTTAGTGATGAGCAGAACAGAAATACAATAAAAACATTAAACACAATAAGTGCAAAACCATTGAACACAGAGCCTGTAATATCAGATTTCAATGATGTCAAGTTAGCAAACTCAAAGGGAGTTGAGAGCTAAGTCAGGTGTCAGAGTTCAGTTTTTTGAGTAATTTTTTACCATGGATTAATTAAGAGTCAAGATAGATTTCATCTGACAACTTCAAATAGGTTAATTAATTAAAACTATTCCATTCAAAAGGATTACTCTCCAGAGTATACTTCAGACCAGTATCATCTGATTGCTAGCTGAGGGTTTAGTTGATGGCAAATTAAATCTCTCTGACTGTGAAGTCATTGTGTTTGTCTTTAGGATTTGTTGATATGCCATAAACTCACCATGGTACAATGCAAACCTGGGGGAAAACTATTTCCCTTGTCTTCACTGTCATTAATACAGAAACAGCCAGTTTTGATTCTCTTTAATGCTGTGCATGTGGTGTCTCTTTGGTGTTTGAAAACACTACTTACTTAAATACAGAAAAAAAACCACTTCTGTTTGCATGAATAACATTTAAGCTGGTTCCATCTGAGGATACATACTCTGGGTTTCCATTTCACCCACACTGCCACAGCAGCACATAAAAGCGGTCAGTCTAATCATGCCAGGAAGCAGCACAGACACAGCATAGCAGGAGTCCTCCCTATTCAAAGAACTCAGTCTGACAATCTGCCTCCACCAGCCAATGACAACAAAGACCAAAGCCAACTAGCCCTCAGGAAGGTGATGTCTGATGGACCAGTCAAGCCTGAAGGAGGTGAGCAGAAAGACATGGTTAAGAAACCAACTACATCCCAAATACTTCTTGCCATGTCAACTAATTCATTGCGATATTTAATTATTTATTTTACCCCTCCATTAAGTGCTGTAAATGTTAACATGAATCAAGAATTCTGCTTGATATTTCCACCTATCAGTGCATAAATCCATAATGATAAACTGTGCTAAGAAGCATTATGAAACAACAAATGTGTGCACTTCCATTCCACTGGAGTACTTGGAATTCTGTTGAAAAGTAGTATAGCTTTGCTCATGTTGTTGCCTAATAAAAAGCATGCATCCAAGCTGGTCTGCTTAAGCATGATTGGACATTTCTTGTACTGTGACAAAGACCTAACTGCACATTTTTGGTTCTGAAAATGTGACTGGGACAATAGCAATTCCTGTTTCCTCTTCCAGCTCAATTATCATGTCAACAGTCATTAGCATAGATAATTTTTCAAACCACCAGTGGAAAGGAAAGGAGTTTTGATCCATGTATAGCTCAATCTCTTGATAATTTTACTATCAGCATCTTTAAAAATTATTTTCTACTTGTAGGCACCTGTAATACCACCTATCACCAATTTATTCCCTCATCACAAATAAAGAGCCAGAATCTCAATCAGTTCAAATTGCCACTGTTCTTTTGACTTCTGGAGCATCTTGTTTGTTTCCATGGAATCTGAGGGATAATCCAAATAAATGTACTGACTGAACTCCCAGATGTTCTCTTGTGCTGTAATCCCTTCCTAAACTCTCAAGATTCATTGGTTTTTCTGTCAACACCATTGCACACATTGGACAATATAAGCTGGCTGAGAGGGGTGTAGGAGGGAAAGAGGAAATGGTACTTTAGAGAATATATTCTAAAGGCAACTTGTTGACTAGGCAACTAGTGTGATGTTAAAACAACTAATTAACAGGGTTAAAGTAACATGTTTAACAGATCTTTTTAAACAGATCTTTTAAACAGATCTTTTTAATTACAAGTTTTTTCTTAAGAGAGCCTTTAGAATTCTTCCATAAGTCCATGTATTTACACAAACACACACACATTGTGTTACTCTGCAGCTCAACTCTAAACACTCAGCTCAGGCAGAACCAGAGAATGTCATGGTAAGAACTCAGGCATCATGCCTGAAAGCTGCATACCACTCCTGGGGGGTAGACCATTCAAATCTAAATGACTCATGATATTTTTGAGGTATCGTGTCTGTCAAGTTTTATCACAGAGGCTTGTAGTCCTGTGGTAATTTCTTTTCACATAGACAGGTAATGCTAAATATTTTGCTTGTGATGTAAGGTTGAATTAAGTTTCAGGTACACTTTAAAAATATGGAAATAGTGAGTGAGTCTCTTGGCTTTAAGTACCTGTGCCAACAAACCATTTGTTCTTCTTTAGTTTAAAATTGCAAAAAGAATATGTACTGATATGTACTTGGCTAAGCAATATTGGAAGCATCCTAGAGAGTTATGGGAATAAGAGTCCACATTTTAAATAATAGGAGTCCACATTACAACAATATATAAAAAGGGTTATAATTGTTATGAAGAGATGTAGTGCTTTTGTCATTTTACATCTGACAAATAAACACAATGCATGGTCACATACACAGTGTTTACAAGCCTGGTTTCAGACCTGTGAGATGTTTTGGCTTCTCATTTTTTGCACCAAAAATAGTTTGTCCAAATTTATTCATATGAGGTGGGCCACTAGTTACCATTTAGAAGTTAATGATTCTCATTCATTAGCAGGAATGAAAAGCAAGATGATTGCAGTTTTATGGAGTATCAAAGTAAAATGAGATGAGTCTATAACCTCTGATGTGAGAAGCACCAAAGATACTCAAAACAGCTTCCAACTTATGGACTTCTTTTTGTGGAATGAATAGATGATAAAGGAACGAGAGATTTCTCCTGCATTTTGAACTATGAATATCAGGGCATCATCAGTTCCCAAGTCCATTCCTAAAGGGATGATGCATGCTTTTGTTATTCACCTCCAAGGTAGCCTACTTTAATGGTACCTGGAAAAGAATGCATTAGGAACTGGTTTTAATGATTGGAACCGTCGTCTTGGCAAGTTAGCAATTTTTTGTTACTATGTCTCCAAACCTTTTCCTAAGGATGCCATTACAGATAATCCACAACATTATTATTTTATTTATTTTTTTTTTTACCACTGCTATTTCTCTATGCATTTATTGAACCACAGCATCTTTTAGAGGAATTGTTTGGGGTTTTTCAGCAAATACACAATGGTGATGGAAATGATTCTATGCTGTGAGGTCCTTCTATGCCTAAGATAACCTTCAGAAAGAGTGTTAACCTTTGATCTAGTATCTCAGTAGCTTCCTTTTTTTCTCTTGGGTTGAACTGGCTTTGGAAAAAACAAACAAAACAAGATAAGAATCCTCAGTCATTCTGAGAATGTCTCAGAGAAATCCTTCTCTACTTTTGATTCCTAGGACCCTCTCAATTGGGTCTATTTTTATTAATTGTGTGTCTGTTGAGAAGTAACAAGGAAATCATAAACAAAACCAGCACCTTAGTATAAAAAGAATATTTTATGAATACAAAGGTCTTTCATCAGTTTTTTTTTTTAACTGAATTGTTTTTGTATTCCCTTTAAAGGATATTTAGGTCAATCTGCTTTAAAATTAAGGTGAAGATACAACAAAAACTATTGGTTTTTGTTCAGAACTTTTGTAAACAACATTCAGTTACAGCAGTTAATTAAAAATAAAACCTGAATTATAATTTTATTGTTGCCCATGAGAGAGAAGAGTGTGATCTGCAAAGAAACCAACTGTATGTTGGTTTCCAATCACATCCCTCAGAGAATAACAATAACATTTCAGAGCCAACTCTTTGAAGGCAGAAGTTGCAAGGGATCCAAGTCTGATGAAGAGAGCAGTGCCTAGGCTTGAGTTAATTTGATTTAGGTGTTGTGCAATGTATGAACCATTTCCAATTACACATTTACATGAAATTAAGCACAGTCCCTGCAACATAAATCTGTGTATTAGAGTTTATCCATCAGATGAGTCAGTTCTAGGCATGGTGTGTATCAGTCCACCACCTTTTCAGACAGTAATTTATCCTACAGAAGGATCTTCTCATTACATGGAATTTTTATGGTAGGTCAGTTTTAAATAAATTACTTTAGAGTTCTTCAGATACTTGAAGAGTTGGAGATGTTCTGATGATTATTACAGTTCTCTGGATACATACATATGAAAGAGTAGGTGTATTTGTAATATAATTTTTACTGATTTTATACAAAAAAGTCTTTTCAAACCTAGCTTATAGATTTAAAGAAACTCATACCATGCTGTAATTTTCATTCTTTCCAATAAAGTGAATAAGAAAGACAAGGAACTTGGAAAAAAACAAGGAACAAGAAAAAATCTTCATCATTTGTGTTAAGAAAACAGGTGCACTCTGTCTTGTCATAGTAGAAATTGTAGCTTTCAGGGAAGTATGATCACAAAAATAAAAGATAGTGTTCATCATATAGTCAGAATTTATCTACATAAGTACTCATTTTTTTTTAAGTGATGCACTTTTATAGGGACCTGTGCTCTCCACAGTTGTAGTTTAATGGGTAAAATTTGATGAGCTTGTCATTTGCACAGAAAATGATGCCAGCTTTCCCCTAAAGGACAATGATGGTACAATGAAAAAATCAATTCTTTTATTACATTAGAATATCCAAGGGTGAATAAAACCCCCATTATTTTAGGACCAAATAAGAAAATTTCTAGAAATTTATTTTGTATCTTTCTAGTATCTTTGAAGAGCAGTAAATTAATATTTAAATAGTAAATAGATCAGTAAGTGAATTTAAGTCTCAACATCACTGTAGCCCTATCAATTTTTTATTCTTTCCAGAAGACACTTATGAAAGAGAAGCTACAAGTCAATATGCTATTGCTTGCATATCATTTGTTGATGCATCCCATAGGCAGCTCCTCTTCTATTTGGCTCACATTAACCCAAACAAACAAACAAGCAACCGGCCAAGATAAAAACACTTCTGTATCCCTGGTCTAAATTAGTTAGCAAATGTTAAAGATCTAGAGAATTTGCCATGTGTTTCAGTTAAAGATACAAACATACCTGTTAATTTAAGGTAATACCAACATTATAATTCTACAGGAATTTCTGTCCAATTTTCAATAATGGAAAGGTTTTTTCAAGATCAAACCTCTAGCAATTTAAAATCACAGCATTTCCTTAAAACATCCTCTGACACATGTACCTGGTATTATTTTTATTTGTCCCTGAAAATGGCAGGTGGGGGTGGGGGGAGGCAGGGGTGAGGAGGAAGGGAGAAAATGCAGCACCTCAGCATTTCAGAGAGAACATTTCATCTTTTACATTGCGTGTTTTCCATCATGACACAACAGCTTTTCCAAACGTTGCATGTCAAATGATTATACTGGTCAGGGGGAGATCCAATCTCAGAGTTGATACTGTTAGCTACAGTACATACAGTAGCAAAACTCCACATCAGGGTTTTCAGAATTGTACCCAATTAAACCTATCAATTTAAACATCTGAAACAATGCCAGTTTAAAACACTCATTCAAAAGGTAGAACACCTGGTTATAACTGCCTTGAACCAACAACTTTGACACAAGTTCACTTAAGTGTCAACATACTAGGTTAAAGTTACTCAAAAATGTGATGTGATGCGTACGTCGAGACATTGCCACCAATGTACAACCCATGATACAAGTCTGAACCAGTAATGTGTAATTTCTAGACACTTAACTGCAAACAATTAAAATTTACATGAATTTTCCTTATCACTAAGTTCTGTTTATTTGCTTTAGCAACAATGGAGTGGAAGGAAATTGATTTATAGGTCATATAAATCTTCTGAATTGGATATGATTGTGGTTTCAAATACCTGCTTATTTGGGATCCCTTTTGGTCTATATCCATTTTCACACATTTGATAGGCAATGCCATGTTTTAATTTCCTACATTATTTTGGGACATTTCCTTCACACTTTAAAAGTTTATAGCCCAAAGCTGTTTCGTGACTCATGTCACTAGTTTCTTAATTTCCAAGTTAAACGGGCCTCCATATTGCTACAAATAGTACATTTCCAAGAATCATTATCAAACAAGAACAGTTTGTTCCCATTCTCTGCAGATAGCAGCAATCTGAGGCTGTCTTTTCAACCTTGTTTCAATCTAATAGCTAGCCCATTTTGCTTTGGTTATTCCTACTATTTCCTCTTTCACCATTTTAAGCTGACATGTAATTTCAGAGAATTGCTAAGATTCTTCATTTGAAAACTCTTATTTCCAAAGTCTTTTTTCAAAATTCTGTAGGGTAGACTAACCCTACAGAGTGCATGGAGAGTTGTTTCATCCAAGTTGCTTTCCTGGGTAAAGAAATTACTTCAACACAGTTTAAGAAGTGTGCTCTTCTTCTGTTTCTCAGCTCAAATGGTAAATTTCTCTGTAAAGGGGTGTCTTGAAATTTCACAAAATATCCCTTCTCAGTGTGGGGTCAAATCTGTGTCTAATATGCAGCTGTGGTTGAGATAGGTGAGACCATGGCTTAAATTCTTATTCAGTATGAGGGAGCATTAGGAAAATAAACTACCTGGGTTGACCTGAGGTAGATAAGTTTGATCACCAGTTGTTTATGTATCCCCTCTCTGTTGCCAGTTCACAAAAGATGTAACAAGCAGTGCCAAAAACACTTTTACCCTGTAAAGCCTAACAGAGCAAGCTGGAACAGCCCTTGCTTTTAATGCTAGCAAACACTTCATAAAAACAGAAAAATTGGAATTTGGGGCACTTTGAGGTTGGAGCACTTGAAACACAAGTGAAGGGCAGCCAAGCTCCTGCCAAAAGACACTGTATGAGAAGCCCAGTCTGTTGGTCATCAGAAAATTACACCCCACAGATCAGAGCTTTCACTGTCTCCCATGGGCTGGCATCTCTTTGAGAAGACCCAGTGTGATGCTTTCAGCCTTTTTGTCACCCAGAGCTTCTCAGAAGACTGACAGTTAAAAGAACAATTTTTTCAAGTAATTAGAGGCCAGTTGCAGAATCTTAATCTTGAATCCACACTTGAAGGCGTTTTTTCCTCCTCCTGTTTGGTTTACAAACAGAACCGTCATTCCCAATGCATTTTGACAGTGTATTTTTGTTTCTAAGCAGAAATTGAAAAAGGGGAAGAACTACAATTTATTCACCAGGAGAAAGTGCTGGTTGAGTCCATTCTTTCCTTCATATGAATCACAGAAACGTATAGTCAACTTTTTAAAATTTAAGTCTTAAAAAAAAGCCATTCACTGTAAAAGAATGGCTGGAGTGGCTAAGAAGATTGTTTCCATCTTTCTGCTGACTGATTTAGTAGTTCCTGGTTATAGGTCTTTTGTGAATGATCTTTCTTCCCTATATTAGGTTTTAACAAAGCATCTTCTCTGTTGTCTGTTGAAAACAGACTTTTCTGAATGATTAAGTGAAATCATATGCCCTCCAAGCTTTCCTCTCTTAATGATTTTAATACAATATTTTCTTCATATTGAAGCGTGACTTACACATTTTCCCGGGTTCTAAAAGTTTATTTTCTAACTGGGTCCATAAGCCAAAGCATAAGCAAATATATATTTTTGCCATATTAATGATAATTTTAAAAAATAAAATAAACAGATTGAGCTGAAAGGTGAGGTCAGTGCTAACCTCCATTTTATCAAATCAGCAATCCTTTCCCAAGAAGGCATAAGGGAATACATGTCCAAACATCATTCTGTTGAAATTTTTCTTCTTCCTGTAAACCACACAGAGTACAAAATATCAATCTAACCATTGGGAAATCCTAGTCCTATACCAGATATAAAATTATCATCTTCTTTCTTGGAATCTGAAATAATTACTGTAAGCAATTGAGCACTCATTTTGAGTTTTCCAACTCATTTATATATTATTCACTAGAATGGTTGAACTGAAACTTTTGCTCATGCCAGAGCCTGTAAAACAGGCAGTTTAACAGAATAACTCAGAGGCAGCATTAACACCACATTTCAAACTACTAAATGTGACATATGTACCCATTCCAAGTAGAGAACAATTCATCTCATCAAGGGATCTACCAGTTCAAATAGGATTAACAGATGAAAATTAAATCAAGCCACAATAATAGCTTTGTATAATAGGAAAATCTATGCCCTATTTCAGAGAAAGCCGCTCATATTAGAGTTTTAAACTTTCATTTCATATTTCTGTTTTTCATAGTTGAATGGATGGGCAGCCCAACATCACAATATTGCAGTCCTTAAAAAGCACCTGATGAACTATGTAAAGAGTTTTCAGAAAGGGGGCTGGAGGGGGTGTAGGGATATCTCCTTTCTCCCAGAAAGAGGCCAAATGAAGGTGTAGTGACCTTCAGTTAAGCTTTATCTCTTCCATCTGCAGAGGCCTGAAGAACCTTTTCTCTAAAAATGTAAGGCTGTAAGAATCATATGTAATTGGCAGCAATTTTCCTATGACAAGTATTTAAAAAGTTTTTTAAGCTAGAGTTTCTAAAAGTTGCCTTCTGTGCTGTTTGGGTTTGGGGTTGTTTTGGGGAAGGGTGGGGGGTGGGAAGGGTGAGCCAGGGAATAAGAGCCAGGGAATAATTTGCAAAAACAAAGGGCAAGGAAACAATGAAACTCTTTCACACTCTGGATACTTAATATTCAAATGATGGAAATCGCCTTCACCTGAGTTCCTATTCAGATAAGCATTGTAGATTTCAGTAAAGTGAGACCTTGTAGCTTCAGACACCTGTGTGATACCAGATGACAATATTTAATCTTTGGACCCAAGTAAATCCATGTGAAACTGCTCAGATGCTATGGACCAAAGCACGTGCTGCCAGAACTTTGAAGTCAAAACCTGAGGACTAAAGAATTTTCTAGCATAGGCAGCTCTAAGCAGGAGCTCTATAACTCAGAATCACCCTGTCCTATTGCCATAATTAAAAGTAAAATTAAAACTAAATATAGTGCAATAGTTGCCTGTTCTCTATGTGGCTATGAGCCCAATTGACCAAGCAAGGTGGAAATTGTTCTGACACTTCCAGGACTTCACAGACCTTATGTAGACCGTAAGACTGGAGGAGCAACACAGTGAACTCTGACTTTCTTGTTAAAGTTTCTAAAACAATGTTTACATGTATTCAAAGAGAAAGGGCAAGATAGCAAGATTGCAAGTGAGTGTGCAGGCTATTTTCTTGAACATAAGTGCATGGAACAAGTTCTATCTTTCCACACAGTAGAAATATAACCATAATTAGACTAACTCTCAGGGAAAATATTGCATGAGTGCAAGCATTGCCACATCCTAACTTGAAAGTTTCATACATAACCAGCAGAAACTTAGAGGCCTAGATGTGTCTGTAAAAATCCAGACATGTAGAAAATGTGGGTGTCTCACAAGTTATGAGATATCTCTATATCCAGATTCTGAATTTGTCACGAAACCAGCTGTAAATCTATTTGTGGATTTCATTTCTTGTCACAAACTGACACTGTGATTCATTACTTTCATAGAGCAGACTTGAAAAAAAAAAGAATAATAACATTAAACTTTAGAATTTTCAAAATCCAGTCATGAATATAAACTTGGATCCATTATAACCATTCACCAAGTGAAGTGATCTTATAGAAGAAAACATCTATATGGAAAATTATGTGACTTAGTGAAAACAGTATGAAAACTAAAAATACAGAATACTGAATGTGTAATCAGGATACAGCTGTTTCAAAAGATACAGCTATGGGTTGATTATAAATAGATGAAGCAAAACTTTTAACCCATTTCTAAAGGTTTAATTCAAGCTTTTATGGATTGAACTAAATTCTAGGTTCTTACTGGTTTTAGAAATCCACCAGTAAAGATATAAGAAATTACTTCATACAGTAATTTTTACAGCTAAATCAGTAAAAAAAACACCCTAGATATGAATAAACATCTCAGGCCAGATATGTTATGGTTGAGATATATGTTATGCTAAGTAAATTCATGCCTGAGGGAAGGACTGTTCTGGCTCCTGTGGGTGTTGTAGATGTGTTGATCTCCCATTTGTACTCACCTGTGAGGCATCTGCCATGCCATGCAAAAAAAAAAAAAAATTACCAACAAAACAACCTAACCTAAAGGAACCCTCGGAATTCCAAACAGAAAATATCAAGAGACATACAGGTCACGCAAACACAATGAGAAATGAGGCAGTGAATTAGTTTGGGACAGTCATGAGAGAGCCACAATTCAGGCTCTTGAATACAGGGCAATAGGCAATAGTATGCTATAACAGAGAGTTTGACCTCTCATCTCTGAAACATCACTCCTGCCCAGCACTTCTCAGCAGCATTTTGTTGACATGTCACCACAGGCACAGGAATTCACTCACAGCACCACCAGCTGAAAGTGACAGAGCAACCACTGCACACAGCCACCACAGCTGGCTGTCTCTGGAAAAACATGGGTGCCTTTCTCCCAGGTAGATATTGAAAGTATCTGCTAGTAACACTACGATTTTAAAATTTATTCCTTTGTGTTTTCATCCAAGAGGGCAGCCTGTGATAAATGTATGAAATCATGTAATAGAGCTGAAGAATAATTTTATCTATAAAACAATGTGGACAAACAACTTCCACTTCTGTCTGTGGGCAATAGTAGAACAAAGGAGATTAATAGTGTTGAAAAGATAAACAAATTATGTGTCAACATGGTTTACCAGTGAAGAATCACTGTGGAGAATAAGAGTTCTCAAAGTTTTTCCAAGGACTGATGATACAAGAATTGCTTCATTTATTTCTTCTAGTTCAGATTACTCACCTGTTTTTGCATTATGTTTGAGGAGTTACACCCAGCTTCCTGGTCCCACGAGGCAGCATGCAGCACTCTTCGCCAAAAATATTATTCAGTTTGTCAGACATAAAAAATATTGATTGCCAGTTTTAAGCAAGACATTGCTGGGGCTCTGGCTCTTATTAAATTTCCAGTTAGATACTTAATTAATTTATTTTTAAAGAAGAATCTATTTTTACTGCTTACATAGGCGTTTTACAGTTCAACAAAATAACATAAAACCTCATTAAGTCTTCATAGCAAAATAACTTTGCAAAACAGTATTTTCTATCTTCAGTATGTTGAAATAGATAAAACATAACAACAGCTGATGTATTAGGGGACATTAGCAAAAAAAATACCCAAATCTGTATTAATATTCCCAGACAATTGTGTTATTCAATGTGAGAATAGCTACTCTATTGTTCTTGTATTAATTGCTATGTGTATGTCACCATGTCCTTTTTCATTTATATTTCTCAACTTGCTAAATGCCAAACACTGGATGATTTGTTCCTGTAGTGCAGTAATGTCCAAAACACAAAATAAGGCAATCTAAAGTAGAACTAACACATGCTATACTAACACCAAATGGTATTAAATTAGATTAAGACATCTTCCATCAAAATATGTTCATTAAAATTCTGTGCATGTAGTAAGAGAGATCCAGATGGGTAGGAGCAGTTGAGAAATAAAATGTATAGCTGTGTTATGTCTGAAGACGGGTGGCAATATTCTCTGTGGCTACAGATTGTGTGCTTGCACATCTTTGAAAACTCCTCTACTCAAAATCACCAAATGCAAAGAACATTTCACAGGGAATATGAGGAAGGTCCACTGGGTCTTTCATTTTTACAAGATTATGGTATGAAATTTTTCAGATGAATAACTGGTTTTCTGTCACTTTAATCAGAAAATCAGTGTTAATCATTCTGTCTCATTCTTTTTTTTCCTTCAGGCTGTTGATTTGAACTGTTAACATGACTGGAGAAAAAAACATGGTGGTGTACTATTTGATTTAGAGCACCTTATGCTATGTGAAAACAAACTTTATCTGCAAAAGATGATAAAGCAATATTTGAATGTAAAATATAAAAGTGAAAGTGTTTGCAGCATGTGATTTTGATAAGTTATATTTTTTCTTAATGTCGGTGGTACTGTTGTCTTACAAGTTTTTAGTAACCAAATGCTCCTGTCCTGTACAGCAAGGTCTACTAATCACCGACCTGCAGAAAGTTCTGTCTCCACTGGCTCATCAGCCAGTAGTTTTGGCAGTGGATACAGCATGGATAGCGAAGGCAGCAGCAGTGCCACTGGAGAGAATAATTTATTTCCCATCCCAAGAATGTAAGGCTTTTCCGTTAATGTATTGTATCCTCCATGCACAATTTATAGCACTTTCACTTGCCAGTCATCTTCTTATGTGGTTTCCTCTGCAGACTTGAATTATGCAGTAGAATAGCAGCTAACTGGGGAGAATTCCCCAGAGTTCACACTTTTATTCTGCTTTGTTGAGCACTGAATTGTTAATAACCAACCAAGCCTCTGCCTCAGCCTCATGTATTTCTTCCTGTCATGCAGAAGATGTGCTGGTCTCAGCCTTTGATGAAAGTGTGTAGAGGCGGGCTTGGCTTATGTTTTAAAAGTACAATTACTGTAGGATTGAGAAAGCTTAGTTTAAGTTTTCAGATTTTCCTCCCTCTGCAAAGTTATTAGTGCAAGACGAATTAATACTCTGGATACAGCCCAACTTTCAGTTTTTAGGAGTTTCAGTAGAATTTCTCAGTGCAAAAAGCTTTTTGGTATAGAGTCCCTGTAGGAATTATCAAGCTGCTATCAGCATAATGATCCTACAAAATGATTTAATTTTCCAAATTTTTTTATCCAGTTAAGTATTCCACAGAGAAAAGTTTCGCCAGGATTTTTTCACCTCCTCCATCAACATGCACCATCATTTAGCAATTTCATTTATATTCCCAAATAGGACAAAGTAGCTTCTGATAAACTTAATGATTCTGGTCAGAAAAAAATTTACAGATTGACTGTTCTCAAAATATTAGTTGGTGCTCATTGTTCATTCATTGTCTGCAATAGATGTTCAATATTTTCTCTGGAATCAAAGTTTTTGCTTTTCCCTTGAAATTGTGAACTATTAGTCACAAAAAACATAAGCTTCCTAGAAAACTCCAGAAGTGAGATATTTCTGAGTATTTATCATTTTCAAAAATAAAGTCCAATAGTATTTGTCTACATCTTGTTAGCAACTAAAGGGAAAATAGAGATAAATCTAGACTTCAATCTCACCTTCAGAATCTAGGAGGACTATGTGAGCTTAGGTTGTAGGGTGCCAATTGTTTGATTTGTATTGGATTTTCACTCATGTTGTTCTAGGCTAAAAGATGATCTTGGTCTTTGACAACATGAAAAGGAAATGAAAAATATTGGCCTGTCATTCCTCGTGAGAAAAGCAAGGATGCATAAAATCTTTGTGCACAGTAACACAAGATGTAGCTCTCAATAGAAATTTTCAGTTCACACATGCCAAATTTGAGTCCAAATAACATCATTTACTGGGTACTGACTAGCAATGTGACAGTACCTGCAGTTAGATGCTATTTGACTGACAGACTCTTTGGTCTCTTAAGCCTGAAATTAGCCCCACTTCTACTGAAAAGCAGGAGGAAATCTCCACAGCTTCAAATTTTCTCTCATAGAAATTTGTTCTTATGAATTATACTTAATTAAATTAAATATAATCATGTCTCATTTTTTGTAAGGCTACATTATTTTATTTTTTTTCATTATGGCATTTTAAAGTAAGTTATTTATATGCTGATATTAGACAGAGTCTTTAAAATTACACAGAAAATTTATACTGACGGGACCTGCTTCATTTTTCATGTTAGTCTCCAGGGCTTTACATAGTAATGTAAGGAAAATGAATAACAAAATAGCTGTATACCATCAGATCATTCATGGAGAGAATGTTTAAAATTGATAACTATTTCCATTTTGAATTCTGTATAAAAATTCTTACTTATCTGAATATGTGTATAATTGAAATCCTACTCATCATTTGCATTCACACTGGCTTGATAATGACTTCAGGGACTATGACCTTGTACTCTATACAAATCCAAATCCATGAGACCACAGCTTACAGTTTGGATGTGAAGTATAAAGTGGGAAAAATATTTTTAAGTATCTTGGCATGTAAAACCAAAAAGGTTATAAGCTATAACCAAAGTTATAGCTTAGTTTCTGGTCTATCAATAGAAATTTTTGGATATGATGAATTTTAAACTCTTGGTTTTAGTCCAAGTGCTTTTAACCATAGGAGCAATTAGTCTTGAAGCAGAATAAAATAATTAAATAGTGACACCATGGGAATTGTTTGATGAGGTAACTAATTAGAATACTTGCCAATATTAAGCAACTATAACTATCAAGGGAAATTAATAATTATATGCAGTTACATAAATCTGAATATATCTTGTAAAGTCTTTCTAATTTGTTTTTTTTTTAAAAACTCCTATTATCTAGTTGTAATATTACTGAAAGCTACTCATGTTCTTATCTCTGATGAAGACCAGATTCTCTATGTCTTTGTGTTGTGTAAAACTTTATAGCAGTATGTTAGCTGTAAAATAAAATTAATTTTGAAAGCAAAGGTGAAAACAATTGAATGATGTACAAGGAACATGACTTTTGGGACAAATAATTATTGTATCATATTTGTAATGATTTATGAAACATTACCTACAGAAGAAGAAAAGAATAGTTTTCAGTTAAAACTGAATATAAAATCGCTTGAAAAACAGTGATTTTATACCAATGTTTTAGTTCTCCATGAATTAGACAACTTCAGACATGAAGCTGGCTCACAGGTAGAGAACAGGTAAAGAACAGTGCTGACCCTTTAGCTCCCAAGGAATCACATGCAGCTGAAGATAATGCCTTGTAGTCTCCATCACAGCAGTCTTAAGGCAAAAAGAAAACTGGAAGCACAAATGTTTGAGTGATTGTAGTCATGCCTTAGAGCTTGCAACAAGTATGTTTAAAGACAGCTTATATTTTACCTAACTTTCATTGTGTAAAAATAGACATCAAGATTCCAATGCAGGTTCTTTCTACATAAAATACAGGAAAATAGGGAACTCTAGAGCATGATTTATCCTCAATTTACTGTAAATTTTCAGAATTGTTTCTTGTGGCAGACAAATCTAAACTGTTAAGTAAAGGAATCATTTAAGAAGATAACAACCACAAGAATGCCTTACCTTTGAAATAATGGTGTTGTAGACCAAATATCAATTTTTGTGACTGCTTATTATATATTTCACTGTTGACTATAACAAGATAAAGTGAGAAGATATGCAGCCCAAGACTGATGTGGGGCAAGTAGCAGACAGCTGATGGACCCATTCTGTAAGAATGTACAGGCTTAGCAAGATGTGATTGCAGTTGCATTCAAAAGAGAAAAAAGTAATATTCTTAAAAGAATATTAAAAGCCTTTAGTGTATCATAATTCTAAATTTCATCTTTATGTGGTTTTATTGACAACCACCATATCTTTTAACAGAGGGAAGATGAGCCAGAATGGACAAGAACCTGTAAAGCAGTCGGGAGTAGGAGTAACCGATTCAGAAGGTAAAAAGAAATACAAACAGCTCTACAGTGGTACCTCATGTTTGTAGGAAGGATGTGCCTAATTCTTTTACTTGTTATGCTATGAAAAATCAGTCTGTGCTCTCTGTATTGTAGATTAAAATCCTGACCTTCTTTTTCTCTGAGGGCCGTTTACACAGAAAGCCAATGTAATGAGTCTTCAGTTTAAATGAGAATGGTGTCTTACTTGTTTATTTAAAGTAATTAAATAGTTAGATTACAATGAATAATATATAATAATATCTGTCTTCTGATGTTCAATGCTTTCCAAATAAAAAATACGAAGTATAGAGCTGACTCAATACTCAGTGGATTCAAGGAATATATGTAATGCCTGTCAGGCTCTATTTTTTATAACATTTCAGAATATTTAATTCATTAAAAATATTAATATTAGGATTTACATAAAACATTAATTTTAAATAAAAATATTAGCTGAGCAGGCTTGACTGCTGTGCTTAATGCAGATGTACTATAATGAAACATTTATTGGATTGGGAAATCCTGAGTGATTTTGTTTTGGTATTAATGTGATGCTCAGAAAGAAGAAGACATCGTAATATTGGAGCTGGAAAGTGCCTGAGAGAATGACTTTCAAAATTTCATAGGGAATGTGATTATCTTTTTCTTGTGTAATAATGGAAAAAAACTACCTGAAAATGCAGATTGTTTTGTACTGAAGATGTTATGAAAATTCCCTTTACCTATAAGGTATATTCTTTCAAGTGTATGTTTATGTTGACCTCAAATATAAAACTAAATTATCATGACCTTCATTTTAACTTTAAAATAAGACCTTTGTCATTTAGATGCATTTCAATGCAGCTTTGAGTATCAAGTAATTCATGAATTGGAATTTATAAATATAATTGATAAATTGATCCTAAGTTTAGTCATTTAAAGAAACCAACATTTTTTGGGTTTCTAGAGTCTCTATACATGGGGAAATAATTGCTGTTTCCATATTTGAGGTAAAAGCAGTCTAACGTTCCACAGAGCTGAAGAAACCAAATTGGAATTTGCAGGTAGATATGTAAAGTTCTCTTTTCCAAAGCAAGAATTCTTACCCATGTATATGTATTTTAGTAAATATTTCCATACATAGTAGTCATTAAAAAATACTTAATAATCTGCCTTATCAAATATCAAATACTTTGATAATCTTCCTATCAAAATTCAATTTCTCAATAGTACATTTAACCATTTAAAAAAGAGTCTGTTTCTTAAAGGATAAATGGTGGGATGAAAATGGGAAAGTCATGAATTTTTCATTTTTATTTTGTCATGATGAGTTTTATACAGATTTATAACTGTAAAAAAATACCTTTTCATTATTTTGTTTAACATAAGTTGCCCCTTAGGTTATGTCTTGGAGCCTAAATTTCAGAGCCTATAAATACAATATATTTTAATTTCTTATTGGTACTGTTAATTAACCCCAAAACCCAAACAAACCCAAATAATAAAAACCAAACAATACCCAAAACAACTTTTGAAACATTCTGAAAGATGTATACATAGCATTTGGTCTAAAATTACCTTTCCAAAGTTATGGTTCTTCTTGGCTTCAAAATTTGAAAATAAGTCAAGAGCTGCATTTCCCTATTGTTCACTTACAATGCAATTCACCTTTGCTACCTTGGGAACTCCAAGTGTTACAATTCCTAATCTGATAAAATGACCAGTTCTTATTGAGTGGTTTTTGCCACTGAGAGAGGTTGTCAGTCTAAATTTTTGTGTCTGATTTCTAGCTGAGTAAGAGAAAAAATGTCAGTGTCAAAGGATAAACTAAACTAAAAGCTGGAAAACAATTCAAGAGCATTTGAGTTTCAGCATGTAAATTTGAAACTATCTCTTGGGAAAGTAGCTCAGAATTTAGAGGAACTCAAGGTTAACTGAGAATTACTTCAGTATTACAGATTTATTGGGGCAAACCTTTTATAGATGAATAAAAGAGAATGAAAATCTTAAAATCATGTCTTTTCTGTAGTTCACTTACCTGTGTTGTGGACCAGATGACTCTGAATTAAGTTGAAACAAATATTCATTTCCGCTTTTCATTAACTGTGGAGATCTCCCATAGCTGGCATTTGTATTCTCATTTGCAAATAATGACTTGGAGTCACATTTAAAACTTTTTAATACTGTTACTATTTTTTTTACATTTTCAGATATTTTTAGGGCATAACTTCTGTAATAAGTAGCCTTGGGTTAGTCTCTTTAAAATGGTGAATAAATTTGATTGATTTAACATGCATATCTACTGCTATGTGAAATGTTTTAGTCATGCAAGCCATTCACATGGGCCTGACAAATATAGCAGGGGACTTAGAGCATCTTTAAGACCAGTAGCTGCAGGCAAAGCAAGGTAGGACCCTCAAATGACAATGAGAATTAGTTTCTAGGTGGCTGAATCAAAACTGTAGCAGCAGGGTTTGAGTTCAGCTCACAGGGGTATGACAGCAAAATTTAGACATTTACATAAATTGAATCTCCAGGGAAAAATGGTCATTTTGTAATTGTTTTCCCACTTCTGTTAATGTTTTGTTGGGAATAGTTCTTGTGCTATTAGCATATATTAGTACAGTTTTTCTGGAAAACAGTAATATTTACTTTGCTGATATAACCAAATGGTCAATATAAACAACTGTGATTCTGTCTATGATAATTTTGTTTCTCTGAATCGCTTCTCATATTCTGTATTTTTGTACTACTTAATAATATAAAAAAAAAAAAAATCAGAGTTTTGTTCTTGAACACTGTATTAGTTATTTTTATGATATGCACTGTTGCATGCTATCTTACTCTGGCATTCTGCCCCGAGCAGATGAAATACTTCATCTTCTTAAGCTTCAGTAAATCTTATTATACATATTGTGATCACCACTAAGTTATGCAAGCCAACTTCTGTATTTGTTTCAGAAAGTGCAATATACCTTGTTCAAAGATTTCTTATGACATGGTTAGAGTATTGCAGACATTATAAAAAGCCCAATTGCACCCATGTAAGGATTGAAACTAACAATTAAAAGCACATAATTAATATCTTGATTCAGTTGTAAATCATGATTGGTCTATCTGTCCTATGACGTTGTTCAGCCAATGGGCTATGTTTTCCACCTACCAACCTTTTATCTACTTAAAAAATATATGGGAAAAATTATTTCCATACATTCTAAAAGTCTGAATTCGATAGGTACTCCCAAGATGTTATTATTTCTAGTAAAAAAGAGATATATAGATATAAATAGCATTGTCATGGACACATCTCCTTTTGAAGGTTCTGTATGCATGCAAAACATCATTCATTTATCAATCATTCCTCAATCCTCAAGCACTGAGACTCACCTCAAGCAGATTCTTTTAAGAGTATGTCAGGGTTTTTTGAGTGAACGAGTACTCACTGTGCTTCTGTCATCCTCTGTGGTTGGCCTTACTGTTGTGAGGATTTTCAGTCAGAAAAGTGTAATCTTTCTAGAGGAGCAGTGGAGTACCTCACCCACATCTTCCAAGAGAGTGAGGTTCTCTTACCTTTTTCTTTTATTGCTCTCCAGCCCATGTCCTGAATACCAAAAACCTCTGTTCACTGTTCAGCCACGTCTTAAAGGTTCACTTTATGACCTTTCAGTGGTCCTCTGAGCCTCATACTTTGAGTGTATTTAAACAAGGTTCTTAAAGTAAAAAACTTTCTTCCTCTACAGATGATTGAACCTGAACAGAAAATTTCAGGGTGTTCTAGTAAAGTCCCAGTAGGTACATTTCCATAGGCCAACAGAAGGAATAATTTGCACCATTTCAAAATCTAAAGGTGCACACATACTTCTTGAACTTCTACAAAATTATATGATAAAGATATGCTCTCATTTAATATAATCTTTTGTGAACTCCTGCAGAATTTTTCTTTTTTTTTTTTAATGCTAGTAATTTGCCTAAGTCATAGATATAGAAAGGGAAAAAAAAAAACACACCAAAAAACAAACACAACAGGAAACCTCAAACATGCTCTGTGGTCATATTTGAACAGGCAAATTTTACCATACTGTGTTTCATCTATTCAGACACCCTTTTTTTTCTTAATTTTTGGAGCTTTGTGGTTCATTAGCCAAAATTATAAACTAAGAAATTCAGTTTTAATGGTTTAATTTCTTATCTCTGTATTTCAATAATTAAGGCAGTCAAATCATTATTTATGAGAAAAATAATTGAAATACCACAGAAACCTTAAAACATTCTAGGGAGTCATTCTAATAAGATTTTGAAAAGGTGCATGACCCTCTGACTGGGAATCATTTGACTTGCAAATGTTCCTTTATAGCTTTCTGAGCAGTCCTAGTGAAATTCTCATCCATCCTTTCTGAACAGAATAAACCCTGAAGCAAATTGTCTTGCAAACTATTTCACACTGTCTCCTGAAGAGGAGTTCCCAGGGATGATAAGCGGATTATCTCTCTTGAGTAAAAGAAGTCATGGAACAAACTGACAGAGCAGGTACAGCTAACCAATGCCATATTCTTCAGAGTAATTAAAACTTAGAAAAAAAATTGATTTTGACTTGCTCTTTAACTAGGCTAAAGCAACACTGTTTAAACCACAGGACTTAGTGTACTATGACAAAGAACAGGCTAAGGGCTTGCTGCATCTCACACCTTAAAAAACTAGCATTTTTATTTCTTTTAAATCTGAAGGTTGAAATCTCAGAAGTACAATATTAGTCCTTATGAGCATGTTCAGAGAAAAATGCCCTAATATTGGAATTTCAACCAGAAAGTTATAAGAGGAGAAAAAAGGCAGATGAAGAAAGTTATTAACAGATAATTACAGCACAGTTACTGATATTTGGAAATGCTCTTACATATGCACAAATCTATACTTTGAAGTCTGGTTTGTCCAGGCTAAAAATAGGTTTACTTCAGGTGAGAAACTTTCTTGCATTAGAATGATCAGAGACAGAACTCCTCTCCTATGGAGACAGGCTGAAAGAGTTGGGGTTGTCCAGCCTGGGAGACTTTGTGGCCTTGAAATAGATAAAGGGGAGCTATAAAAAAGTAAAAAACTTTTTACCAGGGCCTACAGTGACAATGGTTTTAAACTGAGAGTAGATTAAGATTGAACACAAGAGGCACTGGATCAGGTTTCCCAGAGAAGTGGTTTCCCTAACCCTGGAAGTGTTCAAGGATAGGTTGGATGAGGGTCTGAGCAACCTGGACTAGTGGAAGGTGTCCTGTCATGGGGTGGGGTTGGATGTAGATGATCCTTAAAGATCTCTTCCAACCCAAACCATTCTATGACTCTTTGATATGAAATAGTTGACAAAGATTTTTGAGGGGCTCAACACACAAACTGCAAACATGCTGGTTCAGTGTCAGTGGTGCTCTGGGAACTGCTGTCCACTCAGGTGCTTACAATTACAGAAGTCAAAACATTTCCATCCTTCAGCAGTGATTTCTTCTGTACCTTTGATCAGGCACCCACATTTCACAGACTTCATCCAGTGTTTTGTTTTGAACAGATAAGTCAATAACTCTGTGCCAGGAAATTTCCACTTTCTTATTAGTTTCTTACCTTTGGATTGTTTCAACTCCTGAAGCAACATCAGAATGTCACATATGCGGTATTGGGTAGCAAGAATCTGAGAACTGTTATTTCTAAGGAAAATGGCAAGAATCGTTACATAGCATACAAATGCTCTTTCTATATTTATGTCAGGAAGTGACTGAACAGGCAGAGGAACTATGAATTCAAATGCTGGAGTAGTCTTCAATTTACCTAAAAACCATAAACTAATGTATTTATTTTTCTTAAATTTTCTTAAATTTAGTTAAATTTAGTTAAATGGAACTAAATACAAATATAAATATAGCAGTATAACTAAGTATTTATAAATGACCAAGTCAGAAGCAGTAACTTTCACCATAATGTAGTTCTATGTTTCTGGACCAAGGCTTGATCAAATTATTTTAAAGGCCTTTATAGACTAGATCCCAAAATCACAGGAAGTATCATCTAATTAGGTCAAATACTATCTTTGACATTTGCTGCCTTCCCAACACCTCAAATCATTCTTAAGTTTTGCAAATTTAATCCTAACATAGAGCAAAATGTATGAGAACCTGGAAAAAATCTGGACTTGTATTTCTTTTTAATCAGAGCCTTATACTGACCAAGTATGAGACTGTTGACTTGATTGTAATGGATATTGATCCATGGATTTAAAGAGAAATACAGACAATCTGAAATGTTACCAACATGGACTTGAACAGAGGTTGAATTACATTTTTTTGGTTCTGAGTTCATGTCATGTACATAGCAAAAGAAATTGCTGCACATTCTCATTGTCTTTCCTTAAGAGCAAAGTAAATCTGTTAATCTCTTTTTAAAAACCCATTTTTAGTGGCTGTAATACCTTCTTTTATAGTCTTTTTGCCCTTCTGATTTACATGTAGAAGAGGTCTTTCTGCAAAATAAAATATTACTGATTAAAATGTGATCCATTCCCAACATGAGATCTAATTGAAAGAAGAAGAATAATTGTCAAACTTCTCTACTATCTCTATAAATAAAAAGGCTAAAATTCAACCTGACTTTGTATAATTTGTCTTTAATATAAAATCAGAACATTGCTTTCTGCCATTACCTTCTACAGGGGGTCTGCCATCTACAACTCAACAGCATAATTTTAATCAATGCCAACAAAATTTAAAGCAGCAAATACAAGCAAGAATAATTTCTCACATGAGCAGCTTCTACATTACAGAGGAAGAAAAAGGGACATAAGGGAATAGAAAACAAGTACCAAAAGCACTTGCAGACAGCCTGTCATATGCTGATTTTAAGAACTGAAAAGATCTGATATACTTTTCTGTCACAAGGGATCCTTAAAAAATTAATCAGGTCTATGTTCTGACAGTAGTCTTTATCCTCTCTTTTTTAAAAAGAAAACTATATTTAACATGTTCCCTTAAGCTAGGAATAGCCTTACTACTGATGCCTAAAAAGCTGAGTCAAGATAAACAGCAGCAGCCCTATAAACCTGAGTATTATCAGCTTCCTCTCTAAACACCCAGAAGTATTTTTTTATCTATCCCCAACTGGCCCCACATTCTAATTTCCCACCTGGCTCTCCAGTAATAATTGGAGCAATTAGTTCTGCCTTCCTGAGGTCTTTGCCAGTATAATCCAGCTGGTTTTCCTAAAGAGAAGCAGAAAGAATTTAAACAAGAAAAAAGTTTGCAGCCAGAGATAAAAAAAGCGGAGGAAAAAAAGGACAAGTTCTCTGTTCTTGCATCCACATCACAAACATTGATTTACAGTGTTACAAGGAAAGTTTTTCCTCAACTGTCAGGGTAAAATGTCATCAAAAGAAAAGTGGATAATCCAGGGAAACTGTGCTTAACTAGTTAAAGTTTCTGCAGCTCTGAGTTCTGTATGAACTTTATCTAAAAGGTTATTAGCCCTTATATTATGTCTCAAGATAAATTAAAAAAAAAACCAATTAATTTTTTTTTTTAAAAAAAAATTTGCTTTTCTCATGGGATCTATTTAAATTTAAAAAAAATTACTAAGATAAATGAAACAACAAAAAAAGCTGAAAAGCACAAGTATTTCTTCTGAAAATCAAAATATCACTCCTTTGATGTGATACTTCAGTAATCTCCTGGAAATCTAATTTGTTTGCTTAATATTATTAATCACTTTAATTGGCCTAGCTCTTAAATGCATTTCTGTTAACATCAAGCTTCTTGGAACTTTCAGAAAACTTCTTTTGGTGACTTCTTGGAGTTGCAATGAGCTCAAAGTTTGGGCTGGGAATCAGAATGCTAGTAATTCCATCAAAAATTTACAAATATAAATGAATTAATTTCAGAATAAAAAATATGGTAAATTCTGGAACCTATATCTTTTAATAAGATGAGGTTATGAAGAAAAATCTGATTTAATACTACCTGACACATTTAGTATAAATAACCAGTTAATAATGTCAACACTGGAAAGCAAACAGAGGGATCCCCCAAGCAAACTGGAGTGCAGGTGAAGGTGCAGGTGTGATTTACTGAACCTGAGCCTTGTCTGGTGTAAGTCTGAAGAAGAGCTGCCTCACCTAGTAATTTAAAACCACTTTGAAATAGAGTCATTTTCCATGATTAATGTTCATTTAGTATCAGTAAAAGTCAAGTTGAGACATTAATATGCTGGAAGGTGAATTGATAAATCCTAAATGGTTTCCCCTCTGTCATGAAACTAAAACTAGGACTTACTAAGTAAGGCTTTTAAATGTCAGTTTCCTGGAAGACTCAGGTGATCTCTTCCATTCAGCAGTATGATTAGGATTTGGAATTGTGTGCATGCTCCAAGGAAAAAAAAAAAGTAAATGAAATAGATCTGTTCTAAAGTCAATAATATTCAGTACTCAAATTTTTATAGACTATTCAGTAGTAAGAATGATGTTAAGGGGGCTTCTGGAGGTCATCCCAATGAATCAAGGCACAATATTGTTCCTAAAAAGGCTTCTTTTAACTTGCACAAAAAAATTCATAGTATTGATAAAGACTTAACAGCTTCATTATTCTGTTCTACTGATTAACAGTAATATGTTTTTCCTGTGTTCTAGCTTGCTGAAATTAATACTCAAGGACAGAAATAAGAATCCAAATTCAAGAGTTTCCATTTACAAGTATAGCATATTTTATCAAGCATTTCTGGTAAATAGCTTATTCCAAGCTTTTTTACAGACGATAACACAGCTCTTCCTATGGAAGAATTCTGTATTAGATCTTCACTTTTGCTGTATTTATTTGAAATGTTAAAAAACCCCAAAACCAACATTGTCATAAACTCTTTCTATACTAGACAGTCCTTTGTAGCTCCTTGATGTCTTAATATTATTTTGTGGGGTTTTTTTTTAGGATAATTTATAACTTAGAAACTAAACTATTATGCTGGGGATTCAGAAAAGAGGTTTTTTATTTACCCTCACATGTTCTTGAGTACAACTCCTTTTTTTGGACTGATATTCAAACTGTTACTTTGTAATGGTGTTGAAATGCAGATAAATCTAGAGCATTTCCAGGTGGGATCACGTGGCAAGCTAAAATTAAACTTCAGCTGATCATCATTTTAGCATGTGAAAGTCCTCAAATTATTGGACTGTAAACTGTGTTCCAAGAGAGAAGGCTTTAAAATTCAGTGCATTAGAACGAATATAAATCTTTTCTGTGATAACAATTCCTGGATATGTCCAAGTCTTGTGGTACAGAGTGTGCTTTCATGTCTATAACTAGAAGCTCGTGCTTTGTCCCCACTTTATTTTCAGATTAATATAATCTTTCAATAATGTTCATTATTGCATCCTATGATAGCAGTCTTACAGGCTTGTAGCTCTAGTGAATTGAGTTATCCACTGCTGCAGTTTCTGAATAATGGCTTGTCTGTTAAGGATAAGCTTTGATGTGTGTGTTTCTCATAAAGAATTCCTAAAGGTTTGTCCTGTAAGGGCATTTGTGTTTACTTTAGGCCATTATATTTTGGTCTTCCCTTTTGTGCATTATTTATTTTGACATTACTAAACTATGACCTGGAGGGATTCAAATGGACAGAAGACAGCCAAATCTAGTGGCTCAAAGTAATATAGTCTGTGTGTAGAAATTGATGCAAAAGTTATCTTTATCTGCAAAGGGATTCAGGGTCTTCAAACATAGGTGTATTCTGCTGTTTTAAGTACTCTATTTTTCTGCCTCAATCCAGTTGCTGTTCCAGAAAGTCATGGGTATCCCACAGATTCTTAATCAAATCTGCCGTTCCAGGTCAGCCAGTCCTTTTCCTTTGGTTAAGAGCCAGAAGATTATAATGAAAATTTAAAGCATTTTTTTTAGCTTCCTTATCTAATGTTTAGGTGGGTCATATCAGATGAGATTAGGGCTACTAAACAGTCCTGGGTTTGCATTTGTGTTAGTACCATCCACTGCAGAAGTCTTTATTTTCTGAAAACACCCTTTTGGTATGTTTTCTGTAATAAGTTCTTTTTAAATATTTTTTTAGATTTTATTTTAGATTTTATTTTTTGAATGTTTTTTTTTTTTTTTGGCTTTGCACTCTGACTGATTACAATGTGATAACAACATGACTGAATTTACATGCCTTGAAAAAAATACAAAAATCTGGAGATCACCTGGGTCAAATATTTAATGCATACATCTGCCTTCATGTTTCACCCTACTGTAGTACCTAGAAGTGCACATTGTTTTCAGAAGCCTGCTAACATATTACCTACATTAATTAGACAGTTTGGGTGATTTACTGGTCCCATGTGTAACTTGTATCAATGTATCAATGCCTGCTACGGATTCTTGCTGTTTCCTCCCGCTGCTCATCCAATATCTATAGCATTCTTCACCAGCCTCCTGATGGCCTTGGCTGTGCCTGGCTGAGTGTTTAGCTTTTTAGAAATTCATATTCATGGAACAGTCTGTTGTATTCTCAAAGGAATTGGATTCTCACTGATCTGAATACAATTATTTGCCTTTTCCATATTTCAGTCTGATTGTCTGAGGAGTTCCTTTTTCTTGGCAAGTAAAATAGAGAAAAGGAGATCTTTCCACCTTGTTGCTGGACATTTGTGAAACTAACAAAAAAGATGCCTTATGTCATTGTTTATATGTTGGTTTTAAGACTATTTTGGGTTTAATTTGTATTTTAAAGCAGTATACAAGTCTCTGAATTTATAGTCACATTTTCCCCATCATTTTTATGTTTGGAAAAGTGAAGCCTACACCACATCTACACAGAGTAACTTCCTACTTAGTGCATTCTTTTCAAACACATACACAAAACAAAGTTTTCTAAATTCCTGTAAAATTGTGATACAGATTGTTAAGATTCAGAAACTATCAGTGTAACAATAGGTTTTTAAAGCCCATGATAAATCTGTACATGAAAACTGTCATTTCCAAATAAAGGAATCCAAACCATGTTAGAAAAAGAATAACAGAAAAATACCATGCGATTTTTTTTTTTCCTGTTGATGAACATTTTGGACATAAAAAGAGCTTTCAAAGCAATAGTTAAACAGAATTTAAGAAGCAGATCCTTGGAGATGCTCCTAGCAACCACACCTTACCTAGATGTTGTTCCACTGATTAAAGGAACTACAGAATTATAGAAAGAAAATGATATATTGAAGGCATTCAACTTACCGTCAGAAAAATGGGGATACTTGGAAAAATCCTGCAGTGTGAGAAATAGATTTTTACAATTTGTCTTCAGTAGTGGAGGCAGTGCCAAAATATACTGTTTTCCTACAGCAACCAGAAAGGCAGAATGAGTGAGGCAGTTTTCCTAACATTTCTCATTCTCCAGAAAAAACTCCAGCAACTAATATGTCATTGTACACTACTTTTTTCCCCAGACTCTTGTAATTATCTTGTTGAATCTACCTTCTTGTATGCAGGTACAGATCTATCAAGAAGGAAAGGTAAAGAGACCATAACCTTTCCATAAATGTATCATTATTTTGGATATATGCCCTCTTACATTACAAGGAAAAAAACACTCTGATATCGTAGCTACATCCAAATATAATATGACAAATCAGTTCCCTCTTTATTGGCAGCATCTACTGCCCTCAGGTTAGTTGTTCTGAATCAAATTCCAAAATTAAATATTGCAGTTTTCTTGTTGAACAAAGCTGAGTAATTTGTTTCAAGTACAATTTTCCGCCACTGGCTAAAGATTCTAAATTGAAGACAGCTTGAAAAATGGATATAATAGGAAGTGATGAAAATCCTGAGAGAAAGAACATGCACACAAACAACAAATGAATTCTTTTTTCTCTGCCCCTCTCTGGGATCAACTGAATATGTGGATACATATTTAAAGCATTGACCAAAGGTAATAATTATTCCAATTTCTGCTATAATTTTGATCAGAAAGTTCTGTCTTAGGAATACTATGCTGTTATGATCATAGATTAAAGTGAAAAAATAAATCAGATCTTTTTGGATGTATTTTGTGAATTTATCTACATGGTTATTTTTATGCTAATAATCCCAGTTACACCATAGCAGGTTTTTTTCATAAAAAAGGTGCAAAAAAATTATCTAAGCAGATTTTTTTAAAGAAATTACAAGTTTTGATGAAGTTTAACTGCTTAGTTAAAAAAATCCCAACAAAATTTAGGAAGAGGTGAATTAAATTGACATTGTCCTTATTTTCCTAATGAATTATTTGAATTAATAAACTGATCTTTATAATGGAGTCCCTTGTAATGACAAAATGAGATTTCCAATACATTCTCTGAAGTGAACTGACTGAAGTGTTTTAAGCCTTGCATAAACACTTGTTTTATGGTACCAAGTTACCTTTGATGGTTAGCAGAGGAACTTCAAGGTTTCCACATCATTTTGAAACTGGTGTAAATGGAAAGGACAGTGTTTCTATCTGGAAACTTTAGACAATGCACACTGCACATTCTGTCCTTCCATCTGTTCTGATGGCCTTTAAACATCTCCAGTGAAGGAGACTCTACCCTCTCTTTGGGGAATCTGTTCCACTGCTCAGTCACCCACAGAATAAAGAAGTACTTTCTCATATTCAGGTGGAATTTGCTGTGCATGAGTTGCTGCCCGTTGCTCTTGTCTTATTGCTCAGCACCACTGAACAGAGCTTGGTCCATCCTCTTATCGCTGTCCCTTCAGATACTGATAGACATTGGCAAGGTCTTCTCTCAGTCGACTCTTCTCAAAGCTGGATAGGCCCAATTCTCTCAACTTTTCCTTGTAAGAGGAAATCATTTTTATAGCTCTTTGATGGACCTGCTTCAGGATGTCCATGTCTCTCTTGTACTGAGGAGCCCAGAACTGGACACAGCACAGCATATGTGGCCTCACTAGGGCTGAGGAGATGGGCAGGCTCACCTCCCTCAGCCTGCTGGCAATGCTCTTCCATTGGCCTTCTTGGCACAAGGGCACATGGAAAGTACATGCAGAGCTACTTGTCCACCAGCTTCTTCTCTGCAGAGCTGCCTTCCACCAGGTCTAACCTGTGCTCCTCCCCAGGGGCAGGACCCTGCATTTGCCTTTGTTGAATTCCAGAAGGTTCTTCTTTGCCCAGCTCTCCGGCCTGGCAAGGTCCATCTAAAGGGCTGCACAGCCCTCTGGAATATCCTGATGGCACTTCTCCCAGCCTTATGCCATCAGCCAACTTGCTGGGAAGCATCTACCTGTGCTGGTTTCCCATTAATTGCTATTTAGTAAGGAGGAAAATACCACCCACGGAAATGATTTTCCTGTGAGAGGCTGCTAGGAGCTTCCTCTGTGCCTGGAGGGAACCAGTGGCTGGCTGGTTCTGAGAGTTGACATCCTCTTGAACCATTTGGAAGCTTGGTCCGCCTCTGTGAATTCCACATTTTAGAAACAGGCAAGCCCAGGAAATTTCTCTCTTGCTTCCAGCCTCAAAAGGTAGCTGAGATCCCCGGTGGGGCTGGCTGGCCCTGCTCCACCACTAATCCCCCCACACTATCCCTTCATCTAAGTCATTGATGAATGAGTTGAACAAGACTGGACCCAGTATCAAATCCCTTGTATATCTTGAATATCACTTGTGGGTTTTCATCCAGCTCTCGGTGCTGCTGATCAAAACCCCCTGAGCTCTGCTGTTCAGACATTCTCCATCCATCTCTGCTTGTCTACCCTTCAGTTACTGATTTTATCTATGAGGATATAATGGGAGATACCATCAAAAGCCTTACTGAAGTCTGGGAAACAGCATTCCACTACTCTCCCCTCACCTATCCAGACAGGTTTTGGAATTCAAGTGATGTTTGTGACAGGAGAAACTGCCTTCAGTGAGTTAAAGGAAGTTTTATTGTTGGAATTCAGTAGTGACCCACTTGAGTTCTGCAATAAATTTGAAAATAAATTAGTGTATTTAGTTGCATTACACAGGAAACATTGCTTCAATACTGTATGAATTATAGAATATTTGTACATGGTTATGACACACATGGATGACATACACAGCCAAACAGATGTAGTAGGCTGGATGAATAATGTTTAACACTTTAGATAGAAGTGCAATTCATGAAAGTCACTGAAATTTCAGCGGCCTAATATAGCATGAGAGAAGAGGGATCACACAATGAGAGGCTTTCAAGTATGTGAAAAATACAGGAGTGGTGCTGGACAGGGAAGAAAAATTACATTTGAAGCATGTATGATTGAGCAACTAAAGTTCTGCAAATTATTCCTGAAGGTGGAAAATCTGTCCTCTGAGCAAACCTGAGCTAAGACCCAACAGCTTTTACTCTCCTACTCTATACATGATCTTTAACTCCCCAGGTTATCACTGGGCTGATTCACTCTATTATATTTACTTTAAATAAGCTGGACTATATTCAGAAAGGTGCTCACGTAAATATAAGGAATCCTTTGTAACACAAACTTGTTGGAAGTCAGATAGCCTGTCTTGTCTTCAGAGAAATATACAAACTACATAATTATTTTGCTCCTTTATTTGGTTTCTGTACTGATGCTAGTGGTATTTTTTGTTTCTTTTTTTCTTTTTCTATTGCAGTAAATTGTGAAAGGGAAGGTAGGATCTACGAACTATTTCAAGAAGAAATTTTGTATAATGCTACATGCTAGGATCAAAACTGGCATTAGCAATTTGCAATTAACTTACATAACTAAGTTCATAAACTTAAATTTGAACCTAAATATTTAGATATTAGATTGGTTCAACAAGCAAATACTTTGTGCTGAGGCAAGATAGATTCCTATGATATAGGAATATTATGATGATATAGATTCCAAGGTAGATTCAATGATATATGTGTTTACATTTGGACAAATGAACATATATGCGTACACACGTGTTAGCATACATGTCAAAAGATGCTTCTGCCCAAATTAAGGTGCAAATGAGACCATATGCCAGTGTCAGGATATGAATCTTATTTAAGAGCAGATGTGTGGTAGGGAGGGCAGAGAGAGAGGAGAGAAAGATTAAGTATAAAATTAGTCACCACCACATGGGTTTCTGTGGCCTCCTTCCCTTCTTCTTCTGGTCTTCTCACTGGCAGGGTTCCTTGGAGTGCTCTTCTGGAGGTATCACTTTCATACAATCTAACTCCCAGGTATCCTCAGAACGTAGGTGCTATTCCCACAGCTTGGGCTGGCATGTGAATAAGGACTTGCTTCCTGTCTCAAGTTTGTCATGGTGAGAGTTTTTGTCCAGATAGGCTACCCAGATCTGACTCAGCTTGGAATCTTCCTATTGCCTTCTGTGCTTATTGTGAGTTCCCACATCACAGTGGGGTTTTGTCCACCGTGCTAATTCCAAACCTTCACCTCAGTTTAGGCCTGGAATTAATGCTTTCCTGTTCACCATCTATGCCCCTTGTGGGGTTTTATCTTATGGGAACATCCTTCCCTGACAGCGTCTTGAGATATTTCACTTCACTCTTTAAGTCCTGACAACATGTGCATGTATATATATAGATATTTGTACACATATATAAATTATTGCAACTCAGATATATATGTACATATGGGCACACATATGTTATGACTTGATAGTTTTTTGACATACCTCTTTGGATATAAAAAACAAACCTGGGTTCTGAATGAAATGCTTCATCTGTGTCTGTGAGGGTGACCCATCATTATCCAGAATACTGTTTTTGTTTCATTAGCTTTTATTATCTGGAGCTTTGATTATTTTATTATCACTGCTTTTAACTGCAATGGAAAAAAAAAATAAGGCCTGTGTTGCATAGTGGCTCGGATAAAAAAAGGCAACAAACCCTATTAATATTCAGTTGTACAATTGACTTTCACATGTTCTACTAGTTTAAATGATCTTTATTTATAAACTTTTACAATAATTTGATGATTAGTGATTTTACTGGAAATTTCTTTTGAATCTTCAATTAAATTATTTAAGAAAATTATGATCTGATCTTTTAGATTTTGCAAACAGGACCTGCTTAAATAGTTAGGGCATTTCTCTGAACAGTAAAAGTTTTATTTCAATCTTACTCATTCTGTTTCTAAGTTAATTATCTAATTAAAAACTTAGAGTTTTGTCTACTATATATAAAAAAATCTAATTCAATATCTTCTTACACCTGGGACCTCCAAAATAGATAATGCAATGAGAAATTTCATCATGGGATTTATGGGATGATCAGCCACTTAAATAAAAAATTTATAATCAGTGGAATGAAATAATCATTCTGAAGCTACAATTCATCTGACCTATTTTTAGAGATCTATTTGCAAATAAGACAAACTGCATTCTAGAAGAACAATCCCTCAGATTGCTCAGCAATCCCATTGACACTCAGACAGATGAATCCTAGCAGCAGATTCTGTGTCCAGCAGGCATTAGGTCACTGTAAAACATTAGTCTAAATGTATCAAGAAGTAAATTTTAAGTACAATTGACTTTATTTGACAAAAATGCTAATTTGATTTGTTCTGAAGTTGTAAAAATATTGCTGTGCTCAACACTAAGTACAATTACCATTTAGAGTGTTAAGTTCCATAATTATATTGAACTAACAAGAAGCACAAGATGGTGTTAATTTGGTGGGTTTTTAGTTTTATTTGTTAGAAAATGCTCTAATTAGGGCATGAAAAATAGAACAGGGGAGAAGTTTTGGGTTAGCAGTTTACTCAGATACAACATAACCAATTTGAAGTCATAGACATATAATTGTTATAGAGAACCAGGATTATTTAATGAAAGATGAACACTGAAGCAGGTCAAAAATCTACCAATTTTGTGTATCTTTAGATAACAAGTATTAATTATATTTTAATTAAATTTATATTTTTTATTATTTTCAGTTCTCTAAATTCAGTGTTTCTAGTCTGATGGGGTACTTTTTTTGTTTTTTTGTTTATTTATTTTATTGATTGGTTGTGGGTTTTTGTTTGTCTGTTTGGGTTGGTTGGTTGGTTTTTAAAAAGGCAAAAGGAATTTTGCCAGAATTAGTGATCAGTTTAGCAATAAAATGGGTTTCTCTTTTGGTTTCTCTTGAGGAAAGCCCCACACCAATCCTATCTTCTTTCCCCCTTCAAATCTCACTGGAAAAAGTTAAAAAATGAACCTAACACTGTAGAGATGATAGAGAGCCTGTAGAATTCTTCCATAGATTCATTTATTGACACAGAACTCATTAGGAAGAAGTAGGAACATTCCTGATTCACTGTATCTTGAGTTCTGCAGATCTGCAGCAACTGACTGTCTCCTAATTGGTTTTGTCTCTCAGAAGACTTGATTGCATTTGCTGAAAGAATTTCACCCATAAAAGATTTTAGCCAACAACAGTTTCCTTTGTTGACCTGTGACAAGCCTGGTAAGAAGCTCTGGGTGCCTAAAGAGACCCAATGTTCTCCTCTCTGAATCCTGCGCCTCTGTGGAGACAGTGGGTCTATCCCTGTTCACTCCACTGCAGTTCACCAAGAATCATAGCAGACAGAGTCAAAATCTGTTATAATCTCGAGGGAAAAATCAAAAACAAAAACAAGTTTTGAAAACTTGTGTTTTCTTTTGAAAACACAAGTAGATCATATTGAAACACAACGCATATAATTATTAACTTCTTTCTTTTTTTAGACAGTGTTCCTAATATTTTTCATCACTGACAGTTCAGTCTATATTAGATCTGAACTATGTATATATATCATATAATTTTAAATTAGGCCTTAGGAGAGGCATTTGAAGAGTTTAAGAAAGTTCAGCCTCTAGTGATTTCTTCGGGACTTTTTATTCACTTGGTTAATGAAGGAAGAGAAGGATCCTTCGCCAGCTGGGAAGGTGGAACATAACAAACTCTGGGAGCTCCTAAAGGAACAGAAACTAGAGAATAAGGGACAGAGGTAATGTGGAAGCTTATCAGAGGGTATAAAAGAATTCTGTTGTTCCACACCATTGGCCTGTTTGGAAGCAGAGATTTTGAAAGTTTGGGGAGTGGCCAGCCCATGAGGAAATCTGGCATATGTCTGTCAAAACAAGAGTGAGGAAAAGCATAAATTTCATTCTTTAGATTTTTCTAGTGAAAAGTAACAAGGGACTGAAGCATCCTTGAGCTCTGAGGTGTTCCCAGGCTGTTGCATTCATTCTTTTGATTTTAGCCTTACAGTTGGGCCACAGAGACAGAAGCCAGCGTGCTCACATCTTAGAACTGCCAAGCTGTCTTTAGATAAATTCCACATTCAGCTGAGTCCAGGACACTTCATGAACACCCATTCCCAGCCTTATAAAACCTCGGGATTCACAACCAACCTTCAACTTATATAGAGCATATCCAGCCATACATGATCAGACAGAAAGATGTATCCAGTGCATCTGAGCTCTCCAGATCCCTCCAGCAAAAAGGTGCAAAGAAGAACTCAGTTTGCATTCATGCTACGGCACTACTGACTTCTATCTCCTGCAGCAAAACTCTGGAATCAACTGGACTTGCTCTCATGCAGAAGTGCTAACTTGTTGATAGTACCACAGCAATATTTAAAGCTCTTTTCCTGAGGCAGCTTTTCTTTGTTGTTGACAGTAAAATGGATGTGCTATGAAAAGAGATTTTTGTTTTCAAACAGTTGGGAAATAATGCAAGGACCACAAAACAGATTCAATATTCTTTAGACTTCTTTAAAATGAGCAAAACTAAAAATATGCAATTAATGCCCAAAGCAATTTTAAAAATACTGAAAGTCCTGGCATTGGAGACAATGTCTTTTTTCCACAAAGAAATAGATTTTTTTTTCATGTTATTAGAAAATGCGCACTGTCCACTCTCTTCTGCTCAAAACAGAGATTAAAACACTCTTCAAATATTTTTTTTTTTCCAAGGTCACTTGTACAATGTAAGCAACAATTTTTCTTTAAACAATATTAATTTAGAAAATGTCTTTGTGATCGTTATTATTGCGTACTGGGCTGCAAAATTAACTATGCAGGGAGCAGGTCATGGGAAAGGATTCTCCCTTTCCACTGGGTGCTTGTTAGTATGAAGAAGAGGAAGCCAGACACTTCTCAGAGCTCAGCAGTCAGAAATAGGAAATAGATAACATTCACAAGCTGAAGTAAAGCAAATTCTAGCTGAATAAAGGGAAAATAAAAAACAAGCTAAACCAACCAACCCAACAAAAACACACAAAATAAAGTTTTGGTTCAAAACTCTGCAGAAAAATCTCTGTTCAACCTCATCTAACTTGGAAGTTAACCCCGTGAGTGTAAGGTTGGACTGGAGTGCTCCAGCAGTCCTTTGCTCTATGAATCAATCAGTTTACAATTTATAAAGCACACTTTAAAACACAATTATTGCTGTAAAATGCCATTTTTCCTTTCCCTGAACCTCGTCTTGTCCTTCATGGTGACATAAGGTGTGTGCTGATTCAGGTTAGGTGACTAACACAAAATCAACACCCTGGGGTGTGGCAGGGAGGGGGTGAGGTTGCAGTAGCAGGATCATTTCTGCACTAGGCAGCTGTACAAACACTGTGGCTGCAGGAGATGAAGTCAGGGGCACTGTGTGGAAGCAATAGGCAGGAGTGAGGAGAGAGCTCTTTCAGCACCAGTGCCTGTTTATGGCTTTTTAAGAATTGGTGATTAGTTACAGGTAACAACCTTTTCAGCTACACTAGAGATGGTATAATTTTCTTTAAGGAACATCTCATCAGGAAGAGTTTAAAGCAGCAATCTGCTTCAACTGTTTATTGAGAACTCCATAGTATTTTTCATAACCACTGAGCTGGTTGAATTCTTCCCAGGTAATTAGGAGCTTGATGCTCCCTGCTGCATTAATTAGTGTATTCTTTTTCTTCCCTAATGACCACAAGACCTGGATTATCTCATCACAGGCTTTTTAAATAAAGGGGTATTAAAAAAAAAAAAATTGTTAAATAACAGGAAAAAACCCAAGCCAGGTTGCTTATTTTGCATATTCTTTTTCTTAGAGGAAGGAAGATGATTTTATGGCAAATCATTGAGAAAACCTCAGCAATTTTTTTTTTGTTAGTGCCATTTGCACCAGTTTTGTCTTTTGACAGCACAGGAATTAATTCTGCCAGTGCCTGTTTTCAAAGCACAACAAACAGCTTCCAAAATCAAAAAGCACACTGCTCAGTGGGGTAGCAGACTTGCTTTATGTTTCTTGAAGCATTCTTGATAAAAAATACTCCTTTGCTGGAGCTTAAATGTCATATGGAAAAAGAAAGTAAATTCAGCATGAAGCTTGAAAGCTTCTTATTCTGTTGCCTCTATATGCTTCCCTGAGATAGTTTAGGAAAGTAACAATTACCAATATACATTTAGTTGCAATTACTCTCCTTAACTGTAGTTGTCTCACCTTTCTGATTAGAACTACTCATAATTACTTATATTTTTGTGCAAATAATGATTGTAAACATATAATATAGAACCACTATCCCTTCTAAATTTTAGGGGTTTGCTAACTACCACTAGCATTATTATTATTATTAAGGCATAAACCCAAAAATTTTACAAAGAAGAAATAGTGCAATCTGCTGAAAGTATTTATCACAAAAGATCTGAGATAGAAATTTTAATTTTTTGATGGAAATTGTGACTTTTAGATTACAGTATGATGGACACTTCAGGCTAAACTCTATTTAATGTAGAGTTTAATGTAGGGTTGTTTATGTTGTTCTACTGAGTTGTATTGTATGGATTTTATTTCAAAATAGGAAGTGGAGTGCCTTGCACAGGATAATTGTGAACTATTTCAGTAAGAAGTTTGCAATCTCCCACATCAGTATGTCCTTGGTCAGAATTATGGACTTAAAAGTCTGCATTCTTTCCTGCAGCCAAACTGTGCTGGGAAACAGGAATGAAAAATTGCAGAGAAGTTAAATTGATGCTCACATGAATTACAATGTATACATACACTCAAATTTCAGACATGAAGATGGAAAAATGTATAGATTTGATTAGTAAATAAAGCTTCCCTCTCTTTGGAAGAGCTACCAATAGAGAGACCTTGTGACTTCAACACTGAGTGGAACATGAATATTTCAGCACTCAGAGACTTGCAGTTCAGCAATGGATCCACAGAGTTTTGCTTGTGAAACCTCATTCAAGGGTACACTTGTGGTGCATGTGGCCAGGAGAAAGTAAATTTGGGCTGAAATAACTTCAAAGATAAATTATGGTCTTCAGCTTCTTTGGCCATGAAATCCTGTGTTTCACAATGATAATTACAACACAGAAATAATTAGCACTACTACCAATCAGTAGGTCAATTTAAATTCAGGTGAGTATGAATACGTCATATTTTTCAAGTCAGATGGACAGCTTGATCCTGCTTTCAGGAAGAAAACACAGGTTAATTTTACATGAATCCAGATATCATATTTAGAATTTGAGAAAGTTTGCTCATAGATTTTAGGAAAACATTTCCTTCCAGCAGTGGATCATAATCTGAATTGATATTTAGTGACACACTCTCAGGGTTCCTGATCTAATCTGTATCTCTATCCTAATATTTGCATATTTAAATATTTCTGCCTTTATTTTTATGTTTATATACTCAGTGATTTTCTTTCATTGGAAACTCCGTAAAAAAGCTGTTCAAGTCACTAAATAATGTCAAATGTTAATGAGAACTACTGAATCAGCCTTTGAATCCTTTTTATTTTTTCTCAGTCCTCAATAATTCAATATTTTGTATTTTCCTTTAATCAGACAAAATGATTTCTGAGATTTTATATTGCTGTTAACATTTTTTCTGACCTAGAATTAAAAGACTGTTTCTGTGAGAAAACATACATCACAGACAGTTTTTCCTGACAGATGCAGAAACAATTCATTGGGCATAAGGTTGCTCACAAATAGCACTCAAATTGCAACCTGACACTGGTTCCTCTATGTGATGAGGAAGGAGGAGTTTGATATGATATTTTCCTACTCTTCACAAGGTTCTCTGCAGTGGTGCTGAGTGTCTCAGCTGGCATATCTAACCATGGCCACACACCAGCTCGGCAAGTCATTCTTCATGAACATTACCCTAGGGGTCAGTGTATTTTCTTGGGTTTGAGCCAGTTCCCAGCAGATATTCAGTAGTCATATTGTGTCCATTTAGAGTTTCTAAAAAGGCAATGCTGTAAAGCTTTTAAAAATTCTTTACTTCATCAAGACTCCTTTCGTGGTGGCTCTTCAGGGGAAGGTATCTTTAGTTCATGTAAACCTGAACTGGAGTTTTAATAAATCTGTATATCAGATTTTTATTCAATCTTCTCCCTTATAGAATGAAATTCTTTCTGAATAAGTTCAAAATCCAGGAAAATATATGTTCTGGTTTCCTAAACCTGTCTTAGCTTTTAGTTTAAAGCTGCATCCTGCCCCCCCAACTTTCTGTTCTAAATTGATTGTAATGATTGATTGGGTTTTTTCCATGTCCCAGGTATTTTACATTTGAAAACACATCAGACAAGTTTTAAATAATATTATGCAAAGAATCTATGTTGCACTTTCTGTTTGTGGGGTCTTGCAAAATCCTACTTTTAATTCCTATATGCACAACTTTAATTTTTAAATGTAAATTATGAGCAAGACTTCCACAGTCATCTTCAAAAGAGCAGTATTAAATCTCAGAAATTCTTTAAAAAATCATGAGGGTTGGCCTCAGTGCATAAAGTCTATGAAGCATTAACTCTCAAGACAAGAGACTAAACTCTTCTAGTTGCCAGAAAGTAAATCTACAGGAGATGTCAGAGCATTAGCTCACTATGAGATACTCCTTTGTATTTATTATTGAAAAGATTCAGCTAATTATAAAAGTTCTATTTCATGTACAGTGCCCAGAGCAGAAAAGGATTTTCAATTAGTTACAAAATAGTTGGGTTTCTTTTTATCTACAGATAGATGGTGTATGCTTCAGTGACTTCAGAAAATGTAGGGAGAGTTTCTAAGCCAGACAGATATAAACACCAACATATGGGTGTTTTCTTACTCATCTTTTCTGGTGTAAATCATTTTAAGAAAACTTTCATCAGTAAAGTTTTACAGTTGCAGGTGAAATTGATATAAAATACAGGTGAAGACCAAGAAATCATAGGTTCAAACCCCCTTATTTGGGACACCTTCAGATTCCAAAACGGGATTACCTCTTTTCTGTGTGGGGCCAGGAAGAGGTCCCAGCATCTGAGAAGATCCAGTCTCTGACTTTTTTTTTCTCTAAAAAATCCTGAAAACATATCTTAGGTGATCATATTGAAAATTTTCAGTCTTGTACTGAAATCATTTCTCCTTGCATCTCTGCTACCAATCTATCATATTCTCCTATTACTGAATGCTAGGCCTGTCTGTTTTACTAAAATCCATAATTCCCAGATCACATTTTTTTGTGAGAGGTCTTCTACTGTCTCTCCCATTTCCCATGGAAGTTCAGAAACTCAGAAACATATGTGGCATTTTTACCCCTACAGAAAAGTGTGATCTCTTTTGAAGCATCATTTTGTCTACCTAGAATATGGACTTAAAATTTTGACCTTTGCCATTGTTTTTTATGTTACATATAATTCCAGTTAACTGGTTTCTTACCAGTTCACAGACACTAAATAGGAACACATTTTCCCCTTCTCTTTTTCTTTCTATCATTTCAGTCTTCGTCACAAATCTCTGAGTGGATTTGCATAAGTGCTGTACTGTCCCGGTACTTTTTCTTCTGCTCTAGGTTTTCTATAATATTTTTAATTCAAGCATATCTCTTGGAGTTTAGCCATATATATCAGTTCAACAGTGCAATGAAATACCAACTTTAAGATATGTCTTTTATAGCAGCTTGAGGGAACCAGCATTGCATGAAATAAAGAATAATAGCACTGCTGCATGCTGAATAAGAGGGAAAATATAAAGCATGCATTCCAATGAAAAACAGGTACATTAGTCTATAAGGACTTCTGGTGGAAAGTTAAAAACTAAAAAAAAAGAAGGGCACTTCATAGAAGACTCTGGGCAGGAGCCAAAAGGTAAATTGGTATTTCTCCAGACTGGCAACTTTAGGAGCTATGTCCACATTATGGTAAGATGCTTTCAGGCATCAGTTCTCCATGGACTATAGAACTCTGAATTTTGCATAATACTATGGAATACTCTGCAGAAAATTTCTGATCATCCCTCCTGAGCAAAATTTGGATTAACAGGTTTTTCTTATTTTTGACTGAGTTATTCCATATTTATCCTGATTAATGGAAAAGATCATCCTCCACTGCTCTGTTGGACAGATTATTCAGGTAATAGAATCCCAGCAGTGATTACAAGTCTTCATTCTTATGCTAAAATTTCCTAGGTTCTCTACAGGCAGCCCCAAAATACTCTGATGGTCCTGCAAGACAGATTTGGTTTTCTTTCGTATGTTAGTCACAATGAGCTTTGCTAGAATTATCAGAGCTCTTACAGTCACACAGAATAGGCAATGTCTCATACTCTTACATTTAGTACTCCTACTATAAAAAATTCTTTCAGTAATCATTCTTATTTAATAATAATGAGAGAGAAAGAGTATCCCAACAGTGGGCTGCTACCACTGCACCAGGTAACGTAAGCACGCAAAAGGAAATCTATTAATATAAGAGCATACCTGTCTTCCACATGAACAGTCAGTGCAGAAGCTTTTGCTCTGGTACCCAAGCTGTGCAGCACACACGGCTGTGCTCTCCAGTGTGTAGCTCCAGGGAGGTATGAGCAAGACTTTAAGCATATTTCACTGAAAGTGCCTCAGAGCTGCAGTATAAATCTGAGGGGGAATCTGGAAATCATGATGTGAGGAGTGAATAGGCACGTTCTTACCAAAAATTTTCATTTCCAGCTATCATGATAGTGTGCCTACTAGGTTTATAGCACAAAAGAGTGCTAACATATTGTGTTAGCTTGGGTATGTGTATGGATGTATTTGTGTATACAAATACCATCTTCCACCTCCTTCTCAAAGAAAGCCTTATAGAGTTACATATGCCACCATGTGTTAAGTAATTTTTTTGTGGGCTATAAATGACTCGGCCAAGCTGTGAAATGAAACAGCTTGTTCCACTGCACTAACAGAGCAGGCTCAGTGCTTATTGTCTGTGCACTAAATGTTCGATGAGTCACTCTCCTAACGAAGGCACATCACATGTGGTTCTTACACCAAGTCCTTTTCACTGTGTGTGCATCATTGTGATAGGACAGCATTATGACAAAGGGAAAATATCAAAATATACTATTACTTGCACTTTAAAGTCAGAAAACAGTGGTGCTTTTTTCAGTTTGATTACCACTTTTAAGAACTTCAACCTGTCTACTAAAAATAAGCCCGTATTAGATGTTCGGGTAACATCTACTCTTGAAGTTAGTATTTTACCTTTGAACTGGTTTTCTATTTATTTTTCCAATGAAATAAATTCTCTACAGACATGCATCTAGTTTATCCATCTGCCTTTGAAGCTTAATTTTTTTTTTTGTTTTCACTAGACTATATGTCCAAAACACTGCAAGGAATAAAAAATCACTACTTCAACATCCCTCTGCCAAAAGAAATAGGGAAGTTCCTAGGTGTTCCTGTTATGCAACACGTTCTTGGGTTTACATTCAAATGCAATATGACTGTTTCTGCTTCTGCCTGACCCACAAGTTCAGCAGACATTATATAAATAAAGTTTGCTTTCATGTCACTCTGCCCACTTCTGTGTGGTCAGCAGGTTTCCCAACAGAAAACTACTTTTTGCAAATGCGACCTGCTAACATTTTGGTTTCATTGCTTTCATTTTTAGATGGATTTTTAAAGGAAATACATTGCTCTTACAACATTTTCTAAGTACTCCATGTATTTTGATTTAGGTTGGTGAATGTTTGTTTACATCCCAAGTATAAAATATCTGTTCAAATAATTTGTCTCTCTTTGGATTCCCAAAAGTAAATACAATAAATGAAAAGCCTACTTGGTAATCTAGTTTTTCCTCTCCTGATATCACACTGCATAAGGCTTCTGTATTATATTTATAATTATTTGATCCTCTTTATTATGTCTTTAAGGACATTTTCCATTATCTCTCACTACCATCCATGTGACTAATTTTTCTCCACTTAAAATGCTTATATTACTTCCATTAAACTTTCATCATATTTTTAGATAAGACAAATGGACTTTAATCCGTTTCCTAGGATTTCCAGTGTTTCAAGACAGAATTTCTAATTTCTCAAAATCAAGGGGACACAATGAATAAATAAATAAATCTGTTTTGATATTCACATTTTCATATGTATATTCAGAGTGAGAAGGTGTAATACTTTTCATTATTTTGACACAGAAAGTGAATGCTGTCTCATAATGGGCTTTGTAATTTCAGACTATGTTGTTGAACTTTCAAAAGCTTGTTTATCAAAACTGAAAAAAAGATGAAAAATGTTTTTACCATGAGAGAGGGCAAATAGTTTAAAATCTGTCATTTTTTAAATGAGAACCTAAGCAAATCTGGCAAAATCTTCCATGCTTTTGTATAGTAGAGACCCATTTTGTGTTCTCATACTGACATGGAAAAAAAGTGCAGACTCAGTTGTCCTACTTTAACAAAGTATTTATGCTGTGTTGCACAAATATTATTGTAGCATTGTGCAAATACTTTACTGAACTATGGGTATGCCAAATTCAGACTTTTACAAGCAGTTTGCAAATTTTTTCTCCCTTTAGCAACACATTTTCTCTTTGGTAAAGCTGCGGTAGAATAAGCTTAAATATCTAAGTTTCACGTTGCTCTGTATGTACAACATTGGTTTTCTTCTTCTCCCTGTATGAAATTATTTTTTATACAAAAAGTCAAGGCAAAGTGTGCCTTTCATCATCAAAATTTCAGATGTGCTGTGGCAAGCCATCTTTTATGCAGCTGAATCTGCAGCCTCTGATATGTCTCATTATATAAGATGCTAAAATTGTGAAGACTATGAATAGATATTTAGACTTGGGCAGTGATTTATGGTGAGGATGAAAAGGAACAAAGGTGGTTGAAGAGTTTTTCCTTCTGAGATTGCATAGTTTTTCAGATCCAGGCTGCACTTATCTTTGAAGTTCAATTAAAATCACAAGAATAATTTCAACCATCATTCTAGCTTTCTCTCAAGTTTTGGCTTTCTCTAAAGTTATGGAAAATGATGGAGCTATAAATTTTAATTTTGATACTTTTAGCCTAATTTCATTGGCTAAAAATCTGTTTTTTAAATGAAAGCTATTAACTCGCCTTTCAGCTAACACTTTAAAAAATTGCAGGTACCTCCAAAGGCATTTATCCCTCCAAACACTAAAAGTTTAAAAAAGGTATTATCCCTACTGCCTACAAAATTCAGGGAGTTTGCATTAGACATAAACACTTCCTTATGAATAGCCCTGTTGTTACTTTGTAATTCTAAATCAGAGATAAATTTTGGGGAAATCTGGTATTTGAAGGAATTGCAGAGAGGATGTTGATAGAATTATCAGTTTAGAATACAAGAATTCCTTTCCACAGAAATGGAAGATTTATAAATAAGAAAGTACTGAGTTAGTTGTGTAAATATCTTGATTTCCCTCACTTCATTTTCTTTCTCTCTCTAGCCACTACCAGTCAAATGAACATGGATATTCTGTGTTCATCTGCATTGTTGAAATCAATCTATGGAGTAACTTCTGATCACATAAATTTGATATTTACATGCCTCATTATTTTCCCTCCGTTTATTCCAAATAACTCTATGGTACAGGAATAAGTCTGATAACTGGGAAAAAAAAAAAACAACTTGCTGGGGAAGCCTCTGATCCCCTATACTGTCATTCAGGTTACTGGCTTGGGCAACTTCTGACACTAGTGAAACTTTCCTCAGATTCACCTCCTTTAACATTATTCCTTCACTATACTCTTCCCACTGCCTCACTTTTCCTACAACACTTAAGAAAGTTACACAACAGAAATAAGCTGGTTGAAATTGGATTGGTACATGTCTTTATTTTTCATATTTGAGCATATTGTGAAGTATCAGTGTTATTTTTCCACACATCACATTACTTCAGATCAAAAGTTTTTACATATGCCATCAATGTACAGACAGAATTGAGCTTCAGTTTCATTTATTTTATTTGGATTTTTTTTGCATTTTCCTTTCAAAAAAGATTAATAAAACCTATGGAAGGGAGGCACAGACAGAATGACCAATAGTGAAAAAGAGCTTATATTTTTTCTGGAAAATATTCTACATCTCAAGAGGCAAAGGATTTTCTCTATTTTCAAAAACATATTATATACAACCTTATTTTTTACTTATTTTTTTTTTCTACTTAAAATAAGGATTTAGGGCATACAACTTTTCTCTGAGCTTCAGTTTGTCCCATGAGCTGTTGATTGCACTGTGAGGAGCAAACCAAGTATCCAGTTCCAAGAGGAGCAATAAATTTCAGAACATATTCAACTCCATATTCATTGAGAGAGATCCATGGTAGTAATCCCAACATATATTTAAAGCACTGTGAGAAAGGAGGAAGTATTAAAACTGTATTAGATGTCTGATTTTTTTCTTACTGCAGAAGAAAAATGAATATAAAACCAGCCTACAAGAGAAAACGGGCAGTTTTCATAGAGAAAGAAATATGCGTGCAGAAGGTAAAAGGCAAAAAGAAGGACATAAAAAAAAAACCATAAGGACAGAAAATGTTGGAGCCCGTAAACATTGGGAAGCACTGTTTATGAAGGTTATTCATCATTATTTTGCAGTAGCTTAGGCAGTATCTCATGCCCAAGGAAGAGGATGAAAGGCATGAGTGCAAACAGCTGGTACTGCAAGTGACTTGTGTGATGGTAAAAAAAAATAAAAATAAAAAAGAGAGAGAGAAAGAGTTGCTTAAAAAAGAGTGGAAGGTTTTGGCTGGCATTTTAACTTCTTGATATATAAATGTTTAAAATTATACTGAGTACTTTTGCTTTACCTTCAGTTGTAGTTGTTTAGCTCTAACACTGAAATTTATATACTGTATATATATAGCCTACTATTTGCAGTAATACTGAATTATTTATTGCAATAAGAGCATGTTATCTTATTTTACTGAAGCACAGCTGTCTGCTGGAGGACAAACTTCTGGTTCTTAAAATAGCATTAAAGGAATCCAGCAGAAACATATTTCTTGGTACAACGTCACTGTGTTAGAAAATTCCACCTGTACAAACTTCATGGCTTACTGTGGAGACATTCTTGACAGTGGCAAGGTCCTCATCAGCCTTCAAAAGACTTCATGTTTTCTCCTGGGATCAAACTCCAAAGTTCTGTCCAGGTTTACACAATCAAAGTCTTGCCACAGAAAACACAATCCCAGTTACTAAATCCACTCTAAGAGATGTTATTAACTCCATCTCTGAGAGATGAAATCTAAGAACACAGAAAGCTACTAGGAACATGGGTCTTGTGACAGCACCCATGTTTTTGTGTTGCCTTTAATCATGTCCCATATTTTAAAGCTGTAATTTGGGTCCTTATTTTAATTCAAGTTATTGAAACTTGGATTGGAATCTAGGATTACTTAGATTTGATGACATGCTACTAAATGTTTTAATTCTCTAGATATTACAAACTTATCCTAACATAGCTGAATACAAGTTTTTGTTTATTTAAGAAGTACAGCTACACAGAAGTATTTGTTTTGCTTGATTCTGGAATATATTATTTCTCATTACACTATGTTAAAGATAACCATACAATTCCAAGTCATTAAATACTTATGAGACAAACGGTAGTTAAGTACATCCAAAAATTTCTTTATTCTATCGATAAACACTGTACAAAACCCTCAGAGGTACATTAATTTAATCTCTTAGTGTATCAAAACAGATAAAGACCTAAGAAGATTATGCATCTCTCCAGGAGGCCAATATCTCTGGAAGCTGTTTAGAAGGACCTTGCTCTGATTTAGTATCTTTCACCATAAAGTGTCTTACTCCTGAAGCTCCAGAAGAGCATTTCCTACCTATTTTGTTAACAATAATTTAATGTATAAACCTCATTTGAAAAGAAAAATGCTGGTAAATACTTGTTAATATTTTTCCCCTTGTATTTTATGTTCAATTCCACTGCTCTAGCACCCCCCAGTCACTTCTGGAACAGGAGGGCCCATACAAATTACACAATTATGAAACAAAATGTCAGTTTATGTATTTTCCTGATTCTGTTTTCTGGCCATCTGGCGTCCATTCAGGAAATTACTCAAGTATGATGTTTATCAACTAGCAGTGTTTAGGCATCTTATATTTAAATTTCCAAGTTTAACCTACTCATACATTATCCATCTATGTGAAAATACATAGTCAATGTCAGAAAGCAATTCAACTTATTCTAAGATAAAAGTTCAAATTATCTCAGAACATTACATTTAGACAATTGAACTGAATAAAATTCCTGCCATTCTGCAGTGAGATTTACTTGCTCATTTAATGCATTGCTGAATTAGCCTTGATAACACGGAATGATGGGTGGTAACTGCTTACTTCTGTCTTGAGTAATTCTGTTTGACAGCAGGCATTTGATTAAAAAGGAATGGGAGCACAATCCATACTTATCAATCTCTGGAATTGACAACAGGGCAGATGACACATCCTGTGACTTACAACAGCAGCTAATTAAAACTAATAGGAAAACTAATTTACCTTTCACAATGCAGAAAGTAACACTTCTACTAGAACAACAGCTTTGGTGTTACCATCACCACAGCAAATTTAAACTCCTTGACTTCTCAAATACCTGGTAGCAATTTAGTTAATAACCATCTCCTTTTAATTGCTAATTAATTATTAATAAAACTGGTCCCCTAAAAAGAAGTGTGCAGTCATTAAAAAAATCAAAACAGCAAAACAAGGATGTTTTTAATCCTATGTACAGATATAGATATATTTAAGAATTGTTTGCCTACAAGTTGGCATGTTGAAAAAGTGAACACGATGCTGTGCGTGACTGTGGTCCTCTTGTGGTATATCAGTAAGTGTGCATTTGACACATGAAACAGGTAAATTATCACACCAATTAAGTTTAAACATCTCTTATTCTTTTCAATTTTTACTGTAGCATAGTAGAACTGTAAAACATCTCTTTTTCACTCCTTGTTTTCTAAACTAAATTAGACAGTAATTTTTTTAGTGCTTTACTATATGGTTCCTTGTCACTGTGATAATCTGGTTTAGCACCTCTTCAATCTGAAAATGATTTTTATTGAGGAAAATTTTACTACTCAAATTATTTTTTTTTTCATTTCCTTCAGAAACCACATTGATACTTCCCTCAAAAAGACATGCACTATCTCATTTTCAGAGTTGTATTGTAGCATTTATTGTCATCCAATGTATCAAAATACCTGCAAAAAGTTCCATTCTCACATCACTTCTGACTGATGTTTTCTAAACTTCTATAAGAAGGCAAAAGGTTGTGAATGGCTGCTGTATATTTTGATTTATTTCTACCAATGTAATCTTTGGGGTATCCAATCCCATGACACCCTGAGGAAGTTTATTTCTGTCACATCAAACACATGACACATTCATGTTCAGCTCAGCCCACTGTGAACTCTCACCAGCTCTTAGATGGTTCATTATTAACCATTCCCTTCATCAATATATCTCTCATTTTCATTTAAATAATTAACTCTACAAAACAGGACACATCTGCTCTATTTTTGCACACCCACCAAAGGAAAGATCTAATGAACATATATGAGAAAGGGTGAAAAGCTAAGCAGTAGAAGGAATAGGAATCCCTTCTCAGTCTACAGAACTGGTGGGTTCTGAAGTGGTGATTTATTCTAGTACAATGTTTCATAAGGCTGGTGTTAAGTCTCCTTGACTCATGCTGTGGGAGAAATGAAAATTAGTATGGAAGCACAAGAAAGCTATAATCCTTCATGAGTTTGCAGCTGTTTCCCCAAGATGCTTAAACAGTGAAGCAGGATTTCTTGTCCTGAAGAGTATTAGGCAATACAGAATAGTCCATGGAAAAATTCCAGATGCTGAGAAATAGTTTTGGAATATTCAAATATATTTTCCTGAAAGCATATATCCTTTTTTCTGGCTCACAGCATCCAGTCCACCTCATCTCAAGTTTAATGCACACCTAAATGAAAAAGGAAGCACTAAGGCAACCAAGATGAGGTCCTAACAACTAATGCAACTAGAGCTTAAAGGACAGAGAAGGAATAAACAAAAAAATAAAGTACATTTTCCAGAAAAGCCTGTGTTTAACTAAAAATGTCCTGAAACTGATATTAGGTTTGTCCTACAACTGTCCATGCTGGGCTTTTTTCAGGTTTCCAGGAGTCAGTGTAAGAACCAATACTGATCACAAAATCAGTTTTTAAACACCTTTCAAGTGTGTCATGTCTTCATCTGAAATTTGAGAATTTTATCTACAGGGAAGAGAAGGCATTATAATTTTGTCTTTCCTTCAAGTCACTCAAAATCCACATTTTAACCAAGATGGGCCCAATGGAAACTCAACACTTTTCAGGGAAAAGGCATTATAACACCAGGGATATAATGGATAACAACAGGGACATTGTTGGGCGTGTCACTCCTTCTTTCATCCCAGCTACCAATGGTCTTTTCTGCTGACATCATAAGATGAAGATTTCATTATATTTGCACAATCATGTAGCAAGAAAATGTGCTATTATTGCATATTCAAACTTACAGGAATGCTTTTGTGATTATTAAATATTGTGAAAGAATTACTTGCCTTACAACAGGTCTTCTCATACCTTAAAAATAGAAGAAATGCTGGCCCAACTGAAGCTGAATTACAAATTTATTATGGACTGTAACTATATTAAATTCTAGCTTTGGTTTGTGAAAAGAGTTAGGGGACAGTTTGTAGTTGTGATTATTTGTTATTACACTTTTACTCATGATGTCTCAAACTATTTTAAGTAGGGAAAAAAAAAGAATTGACATACGAGAAACAGAAACTGCCATTTTTAGAGAGTGTTATTCAAATTTGATTACACACTTGTGATATGAGAAGTAATCTTTACATGCCACTTGGCAATTTAACACTCTTTAACTGAGAACCTTCTTCAGATGTATCATAATTATTTACTTTCTGCAGAGTTGCTTTGCACCTTACAATATCTTGTCACAAGCTTCTAGAATTTCCAGTAAAGTGTTAAAGCCTGCTGGCACCAGAAACTATGTAATAAAGAAACCCAGTGGCTTTATGGTTTGATTTCTTTTGAACTAATATCTAAAGAGAAGAGCAAGATGAAATCAAATTTTCAGTGGCAGGACAATAGATGTAGAAGCACAACCCCCACCAAGACATGAGAGAACTGAGGTGAGGATGCTCTGCTCCCACCACCCTACGCATTTGGAAGATATAGCTCTGCTGCACTCTGCCTGGCTTCTGGAAAGGCTTGTGGGAGGACAGGCAGAGGAAAGGCAAAAAAGCTTTGTCTACATTTCCTTCTGTGCCTTCTCTCCATCTCTGAACTGATTTAGAGAGAAATCCATAAGTTGTAGAAATAATGGGCCTGTATTTCTACTCACATAAGCAGAGAAATTACCTTTACTTTTAAAGGTCACTCTAAGCACATCCCTTTAAACTGTGAGAATGATATTGCTCCATGTATGTAGGAAGGTGAAATGAAGTGCTGACTTCACCAGCTTTACTTCATTGCCTTTGAATATCTTACTTTTAACACTCCACTGAAAGTTCTCTTTCACCTTTTCTTGCTCTTTTTTTTTTTTTTTAAAGGAGATAACTTCAGACTCTTGTAGTAAATGTTTCTGAAAAGGTGAATTGCAGTGACTCTTATGTGACGTGCAATGACTCTTAGAGAAATTTCTATTCTTGGGAAAAAAGCTCCACTGAGGCAAATACATTTTAAATATCTTCTGAAGCATATAATCTAGTTATACAAGTGTATGCCATGTACCTGCCATTTGCTCATCCAAGCTATACATTATCCTTACACTCCTGACTTAAAATTATGAGCTATAAGTGAGCTATAAGTAAACTATAAAAACTATAAAAAACCAAACAAAAACCAAAACAAAATTAAGCAAACAAAAAAAAAAAACCAACATAAATTTCACTTCTCTCCAAGTTAGAAACATACATTTGGTTTCCTTTTATATTAATAAGGGTTGCTTTTCTGCTTTTACAGGTAAAACACAGGTTATGGGTGAAATCAAGATTGCATTAAAGAAGGAAATGAAGACAGATGGAGAACAACTGATAGTGGAAATCCTTCAGTGCAGAAATATCACATACAAATTTAAATCTCCAGATCATCTTCCAGGTATCACTAAGAAAACAGCTTCATGGTACTTTGAAAATATAAAGTAGATTGTATCTTAGCATCATCACTAAAATGGAAAAGAAAATTGCATCTTAGCCAGGATGACATACTCTACAGGATTCTTTTTGAAGTGCTTTTTTTATCCTATGAGCAACTTTAACAAAAGTGAAAACATTTTGTAGAAGCAAATTAACTCTCAAATCTATCCTCTTTTCAGCTTACTTTTTATTTTTAAAAATTAATGCACTTTTAATTTTAGTAAAAATCATAAATTTCTAGGTTATTAAAGAACAAGTATAAAAAGAGGATTGTATTTTTGTGAAAAAGCTTTTAAAAACAAAAAATCTCATGTTCATAATTATATTTTCATACATAGATAAAGATAACGAGGTATTTTTTCCTTTAATGGCAGTATTATAAATGCAAAATAATTCCTTTGGATTTAGTTGGGTGAGTCCATTTCTACATCATGCGAATGAGAATAGAATATGACTTTGTAAAATATCATTTTTTTCACAAAAATTCCCCTCTGCTGAAATCCTTAACAATGATTATTTAAAAGCTTCTGTATTTAACAAATTAAACTATTCTTCCCCAGACCTGTACGTGAAGCTGTATGTTGTCAATATCTCTACCCAAAAGAGAGTAATTAAGAAGAAAACCAGGGTATGCAGGCATGACCGAGAGCCTTCATTCAATGAAACATTTAGATTTAGCTTGAGTCCTGCTGGGCATTCTCTTCAGGTAATTCTGCATTTTGTTAAATCCTAATTTTGGATGTTGTCTGTGCTGTGCTTTGTGGATTTGAGCTCAATCTTCTACCCCAGTTGTTTGCTGAAAAGAGAAAACTAAAAAAAAGTAACACAGTTATGTAATAATGGAAATATCAGGCTAGAGGAGACATTAAAAGATGGATTACTCCATCACACCACACTGAGGAAGAGTATTTATAGATCAGGTCTGAAAATTTTAGGCTTGATCTGTTCTTAAAATCCCCCAGAGAAGAGAGTTATACATGCCTTCCAAGAATAATTTTCTATGTATTTAGAAATTTTAGCGCAATATCAAAATTAAATATGCCATATTTTTAAATTAAGTTCCCTTATCCTTAAGTAGCCTTACAAAGTACAAAGGAAAGCTGATTTGTCTTCTTTTTAATTTAAAAAGCATAGGGTTTACACTGAAAGGCTGTTTCTTATCTCTCCTCTCTACTTTTCCAGGCTAAGTCAATCAAATTTCTTTGATATGTCTTTTTGCCTAAACACCTAATAATTTTATCATTCTCTCAATTTCTCCAACTTCTTTAAAAGTTGTGGTACCTAGAATTTGACACAATAGTTAACCTCAGATGCTGAGAATTCAGTAATTCTGCCAAGAATTCAGTAATTATGCCAAGCCAGATATTCTCTGATACATTTGTATTGGAGCTGACTTTTTGTCAGTCTGTGACACATCAAATGATGCAAGGAACTGGCTCAGGAACAGTCCCTCTCCTGTGTTTTAGTTGCTTAGACAGATTTGGTCATATGGCCAGACTTGCTTTTTTTTTTTAGACAGGTTGGATTCAATTTGTCTACCTTCATTTATTTTTACATCAGAAGAGAACACATATAAAACATATATTCAGGCTTCCTCCAGTCAGTGGAGAGGGATAAGAAATTCAAGGGGTATCTGCATGCCAGTCTTAAAAGTCAGTGGAAGGCATTGTTGGGCACATCAGCATCCAGCTAATGAACCTATAAATCTGTAAGACCAGCCTGAATGAAACAGCTACATTATGGTGACCAAAGCTAGTCTGGATTATCAAAGTGCCTAAATTATGCTTATTGCTTGTATCCTTCCTTAACATTGCAATCAAAATGGATGTTACTTACAAAACATGACCCCTAAAATAGATACTGTTTTTCAGTTTAAGAATTGACATTTTCTGGGAAAAGCTAAAGTGATCAATAAAGTGATCTTGCCAAAGTTTAAAAACAAATTTAAAAAAAAAAAAATGTTTCCAGTGGTGGTTTGAAGAGGAAAATGTATAGGGTAGACCAGTAAAGAATTCACAGAGTACTAAGGGCAAATAATCCATCAAGATTTAAGGAGGAAGATAGCGGGTGACATACCCATAAGAACAGTTGGCCTGAGACTTGAAAACATTTCCTCTGGAACTCTGAGAATATAAAGACAAGAGGAGACTGAGTGGAGACCTCATTGTGTTCTTCAACATGCTCCTGAGGGGAAGCAGAAGGGCAGGCACTGATCTGTTCACTGTTGTCACCAATGACAGGACTCAAGTGAACAGCCTGAAGCAGAGTCAAGGAGGTTTAGGTTGGATGTCAGGAGAAGGTTTTTCACCCAGAGGGTGTTTGGGTACTGGAACAGGCTCCCCAGGGAAGCTGTCATGGCACCAAGCCTGACAGAGTTCAAGAAACATTTGGACAACTCTCTCAGGTGCTTGGTGCCATTCTTGGGGTGCCCTGCACAGGGTCAGGAGTTTGTCTCAATGATCCTGATTGATGTCTTTAAACTCAGCATATTCTATGATTCTATGATACATGCTGATGCTGCATGCCAGAGCTAAGAAAGAGATTGAAGGCCATTAAAGTATCGTGTAAAAGTATCAAGGAACAAGTTTAAAACAAAGAGAAAAGTGAAATAAAAATTGGAGTTTGAGCCATAAAATATATTGCCTTTATACAATGTGCTAAATATTTTCACAGAAAAAGTAATTGAGAAAATAAAAGGATAAATTTTCAGATGAAAGACATCAAATTCTGTTAAATACAAACTTACTGCCTGTGACTCAAGAAGTCAATGGTCCACAGACCTCAGTAGGTATTTCAAGAGAGTATAACTACTTAATTGATTTGCTCTTATATGCTGCCATATATGCTGCCCTCTTCTCTTTTGGAAGCAAAATATTTGTTTGGAGAGAGCTTTAATCTGACTCAGTACATCTGTTTCTATGTGCTCATCAAGCTCAACAGTCGATTTGTTTCTATGGCAATGCATGAACCAGGATGATTTGAATGCTGAATTTGAGTGATGAACATTTAGGGCACAGAGATGGACACAGTCCAAAGAGATTTAGGGAAGAGGGAAATTAAACAAACCAGGAATTTATAGAACAAAAATGGAACTGGAAGATGATGGGAGAAAATAAGATCAGAAAAAGGGTGTAAGATGAGATCAAACATAATAATAAAAGACAATATAAAGAGCTATGAGAACCAACAAGAGGCAGAAATTAAGAAAATGGACTGCAGTCTAAAAATCAAGAGCTGTGAATATTAGCCATAAAAATGGGACATGGGCTGTTGAAATAAAAAAAAAAAAATCCAAGAAAATAAAAAACCAAAATTGAGAAAAGTTTGAATTATCTGTTACAGAGTATTAGGAATAAATATGAAAAAAAAAGTCCCTGGGGCTTAGAAACTAAGACTAGCTGATACAGGATAACAAGACTGGAATTTAAGGCCTGGAACACAGAGGAAACAAGGATGAGAGACACAAGCCAGAGAAGATAGATCCTAGGGTTCCATCTGGGAGGAATAGGGAGAAGGATCAAGGACAGAACTAATGAAAAATTGGATTTTTTTATTTTTTTCCCAAAACTTTGATTGTTTCAGAATGAAAACATTCTGTGGAAAACATTTTGACAGTTTTCAGATGGACACTTTCCTTAGCCCCTGGCAGTTTTTATCTCGCTTCTCTGATTTCCCTGTTCCTTGGCAACTCACCTGGGACCCTTCTGGAAAGCATGAAGCTTCTGGCTCCTGGCTCACTGCAATTAGAAATACATAATGTCCTATGCAAGGCTAATCAGGAAAACCCAGAACAACTAATTTCACAGATGTTCTGGTTTGGCTTCCCAGCTTCTGTGCAGTTCATCCTTCAGGAAATACCAAAACTAGGGACCTAGAAAGCCATCAGTGCTGGAGGCAGGGTTCCTATTTTCCTCAAGGACTCGTTTTCTGATGAATGGAGTTTCCTATTAGTTCAGTGCCTAAGAGTTTTCCCTTCTCAAACCTGTTGACTAGTAGCCATTAGGTACCTAAGCTGTCCAGGTTGCCAATCGATACCAAAACTGGACAAGGAAATAGGAAGCCTATTCTAGAAAACATTTGCATTTCTTCCATTTTGAAATTTATTTTTTATTTTATTTGTAATGTAAAGTTTGCATTTTTTACATTGCTTTCCATATAAGAATTGAAAAATTTCAAAAATGGTGAAATTCTTGATTCTAGTTCTTCTACAGATCTGTTACATTTCTACTGCCATGTGGTTTCAGCAGAGTACAAAACCCTTGTGTTCTGTCATTTTTCTTCTAGCATAGATCTTTGAAATCAAACAACAAAATGCCCTTTTTTCTCTCCTGCTGGTTCACATGGAGAGTGACAGCCTCCTCCCGTTATCATTTCCCTTGCTTGTTTCTTCCTGAGGTTTGCTCAGTAATAGTGAATATTACAAACCTGCTACTAATCCTGTCATGGAAATGCAGATCTTCATTATTTCTTTCTCTTTTTGAAAAACTTGGGAAGTTAAAAAAAAACAACACAGCCAAAAACAAAACAAAACAAAACAAAACAACAACAAAGAAACCCCAAAAAACCCAAAACCCAAAAAAACTCACATTGTGCTTGTTAATTTGATTACTTAAGAATTAAGAAATGCTAAATCTTTCTGAATATGTAACCATAACTTATGCCATGAATTATAAATATTATCAAATACATTTTCTTAGAAACATGTAAAATGACCCTATAGATCCTCAGAATGAGACAAGTCCTTCAGAAAAGTGTATTGTTTTCATGGCACAAACCTCTTTATCTGGAAAATATGTGGTTGGATGACATTGCACAGAGAGCCTTGTACACTCAGTCTGCACCAGACTTCCACAGACTTAGCAAGAGCACTACTGCACTTGCACAAAGCTTTATCATGTAACTTAAAACTTGACCTTATGCTCATCTTTGGTAACCAGCAGGTGAACAAATTGCTCATTAATATTAAAGATTGTCATCTTCTAATTGCTACGTCTCATGATAAGGAAACAGAAGCAGGAGAAGATTCAATTTTTACAAGGCTTTCTGTGAAGGGAGAGGTGACTATACAAAAAGTGATGGTCAGTGTTTCTTTTCTGCATGTAGAATATCTGAGCTCAATATTTCTGAATCTTTCCTGTTTTGCTAATATTATGTTACTGTGCACATTGATGATGATGATGATGATAATTATTATTATTATTATCATAATTATTTTCACAGATTCTTCTTGTCTCCAATGGAGGGAAGTTTATGAAAAAGACACTGATTGGGGAAGCTTATATCTGGCTTGACAAAGTGGATCTAAGGAAAAGAATAGTAAACTGGCACAAACTGTTGGTCAGCTCCACGCAAACACACTGAGCAGAGCTGTCTGCTTAGGGCACAAAACATGCAGAGTCTGCTCTAAACAGCATCACTTCAAGAATATAGTTTGATATCATTGTGTTTAGCTAGTCTTTCAGAATACAAAGTAGAAAAGAGCAGTCTCTGGGCTACAAAGCACACTTAAACGAGGGCTAGTACACTTATTTTTGCTGCAAAACACAGCAAAATGAGAAGAAAATCTGGGCCCAGAAGTTAAAGTGAGGCTGTTTGAAATGAAGACTGATACGAGGGCTCCATGTTGTTGGACTCTTTGTGAAGAGAGTAACTGTGAAGGAAATGATGAAGGCTGGTGGCAGGTGCTAATGCAGGGCTCAGCTGCAGCTGGAGGTAGTGTGATGGGAAACGCAGTCTGGTTTCCTGTGCAACCAGAAGGAGATCATTTTATGCAAAAGCACCTAGGGTGACTGACTTTCCAAATCTCACTTATTAAAAGTGCAAAACTTGCTCCTCTGCACCTTAGGATCTGTGATAATTTGCTGTAGTGAGATTATGCCACTTGACACAAACTGCAAGGTGTTTGCAAGAGTGGTAATGTTATTTTACATTACTTTTTTCCTTCTTTCTTTTTCCTTCAAAAACTATGCTGTGGAGAATCAGATCTGATTGTTTCATTTGTTTCTGTGTATGAACAATGGATATAAACCACTCTTCTAGAATGTGATGAATAAAATTATATAAACGGTCAATAACTTGGGATGTGGTTTTAAAGAGAAAGGACAGGTTATAAATGACACTACATCATAAAGAGAAAATGCTGTTTCAATGTCAGTGACAGTATTTCACCCCACCCTTTGAGTCAGAAGGTCTAAGTCAGTTTAAGATTGAAGAGACTTAAGCACTGGGACCAATGCAGTTATTTCAACTGGTCCTCATGCTTTTCAGCAACCAGTCTTGCTCTGAAACTGTAGAGAGACAATGAATTCTAGGCTATTTTGTGGGCACTTTGGAGCAGCAGCCCCACCATGCCAACAGTGAGCCTCTCGATGCAGGGCTCTGTATCAACACTAGTGACACACTTGGAATCTAAGGGGAAAGGGCAGCAGAGCAGTTCCTGACTGGATGCTGCAGCAGTAGAATGAAGAATATCCTCTTGCTATCCCAGGTGAATGTCTGAGTATAATCCACTCAACAGCACGGCTTCTCAGTTAGGAGAGAAGTAAATAAGAAGGCAACTTGCAACTTCTAAATCTGTGTCAGCACTTCCAAGCAAAAAGTCCCTCTTTCAGGGGTTTGAAGCCAAGCAGTTGGTTCACTTGGGAAGAAACCTCTGCTTGGCATGGCTTAGGCTGGTTGCTGTATTTTCCCTTGTACCATGTCTGAAGAAAGGAGAGCTTTTTCTCCCATTCCTAAAAGTTTGTTAAAACCCAGGAATCAATGGCACTAACTCCAATGTTACCCAGAAGTCATTTAATATTTCACTTCAATAAAAAGTAGTTTCCCTGGAAATATGGTCTCATGACCTTTGCATACTTAAAGAGAAAATTACCAAATTTCTGCATGTCAGATATTTATTTTTCTGGCCCCAAAAAGACTTTCCAATTTTCATTAAATTATTTAATGTACATTGTCTTATATTTTCTGAATATATGTAGTATACTTCCACAGGTTGTGCAAGACTAGCTGAGACTATTCTTCTGGAAAATATTACATGCTTTAAAAAAAAAGGAAAAATAAAACTTAGGTTATTTAGCAACTGGATTGACTGTGAAAAAGCTACACCATTTAATCTGGTGACACTTCCCACGTACAGTTTTCGGTTTATGTTTATCAATTTAAAATATCAGCATGGAACAGGAATGTGAAAAGAAACAAATTATATCAATGTTACACACACCAAGGAAACTCCTGTTGTTCATAACCTGCTGGTAGCCTGCTTAACTTGCAAGCAGAACAATCTTACCAAAATCTTATTAGCTATCTTAAAAACACAACATCACTGACAGTGGAAGTTGGATGTGTGCTTTAATGTTGAATTTTATGCTTTCACCAGTATATGTATACCCTACCTTTCATATATTTTAAGAATAGTCTTCTGGAGTTATTGTAAAAATTCTATGTTTTGATGTTGTATATGTTTTTATAAGAAAATTCTTCAAAGAAAAAATCCCCGACTGAAACAAAAAAATCCTTTGTGGATACATTTGACATATGTGTTGCTCTCTTGGCGGGTTATCTTGCATTCCTGATGACTATACTGTGTTTGTACTTTGAAAAAAGACCCACAAAAAAAAAGCCTGTGTGAAGTGCAAGCCATGAGGTGTGCAATTTTGTGCAAACTGCTGGTGATTTTGTTCTTGCTAAGATTTGCTACAAAGGCAGCAAGTCGCACTGGTAGTTGCTATGGAGATTTCTGAGAGGAACGAGCAGTCTCTGGCTGCCCTACTGGAAGCCTGTAATCATCATCTGTAATTGAGAAAGTGGACAGGCGTGCTTTGCTCTCACACATACAAATGTGGCTGATATTTTATTGAATACTTTTGTTGAGTGGTGGAGCTGTGGCTGTAGGGAACAGCTGCCTTTGAGTCTAATCAGCTGTCGGCAACCGGTTTAATTCAAGCATCTTTGGTTCTCTGAACAACACACAAAATGTTTCTGCATGTTGAAATGGCAGTTTTGGACTCCTGTCGTGAAACACAAAGAGTAGAGTTTGTGAGGAACGCGGCACTGCCTTGGCCAGCTGCAGAAGGCACGGGGCTCCTTCAGTGTCAGACGCATTTTGGGAGCAGCATTCTGGGCCCAAACACTCGGCTTTCTGAGGCAGCATCATTCAGAGGGCAGAGAATGCCACCAAAGTGTGCCAAGTTCCTTTTCTTGACCAAATTTCTAGGTTGTACTGAAATCACTCTATGCAACACAGATTCACGTTTGAATGCATAGTTTCTTTTTTTGTTGTTTGTTTGTTTGTTTTATGAATGAAGTCAGGAAAAACTCTTGTGACAATGTTTTTTAAAAAAACAATCAAACAAGGACTATTAGTATTTTTTTACCGTTTTTGTATATATCTCAGTTTGTTTTTTTTCTTTTTTCTCATTAATTTTTGTTTCTTTTATCTGGCCAAATGTGCTCAGACGTGGCAACAGCTTTTATCATTTCTGAGTGATTGATTATTAATGAGTTCACACATTTCTATGATTGCTTTGAAGATACACATTGCAGGGAGGCAATAGCAGAGACATTTTAACTCTTTTAATTCATAAATCTGCTTAGACAACAGAAATTGAAGCTGCTTCTTAGTTCAAGCCTTGTAGAGTGGAAACAAGAGGAAAAATGAGCAAAAGCACAGTGTGTGTGTTTACAAATGACAGGGATTTATAACATTATCATTGTTATTAGTATGCATAAAATGAGCAGCAAACAGCCACTTTTTTTTCCAGTTTAAAACTAGAAATGAGTTTCTATGATGAATGTTGAGCTAGTTCTTTGTCATTACACTTTAAAGGGATAGTATCCAGGGGCAATGAGTGCTGCTTCTTTAACCCATGGTTTTACATTACATGGTTCCTGTATGGAAGAAACAAAAGCCAGTTTAAGTCAGTATCAAACAATCTCCTGACTTGAACTGGCTTTAGATCAAGACCTAGGAAATATTCAAGTTATTTTTCTGGATGCTGGATGTTTGCATGGCTACATTGTGGGATATGGTAGCTGGTAACCAGCTGATATTGATTCACACTTTAAGAATGATGATGAAGAAAAAGAAAACATCTCTTATATTGTAAGCTAGTGTGAGCCCAATAGAGATTATTTAATTAGGATTTAGTTTCATGGAGATATCATAAAGATGTTAATAGTATTTTTTTAAATTATTATTTGAATCATAACTGACACTATTTTTAACTAGTTTATTTTCATTGCTACGATGTTGAATGTCCCAGATTCATTATTTGAGTATATATCTAGATATGTACATACCTATGTGAATAGCAGAGAAAATTTGTGTGAGTGTAACTTATAAAGGTAATTAAACAGAGGAAATTTAGCATAAGTATCCACCTACATTATATTTAAACTCTAGTCCTACATGCCTTGTGACTTTTCAGTACACCTGGCATGTAGGATGAATTGCTCTTTATAAATACATGTTGCCTTTAGAAGGAAAATAGGAAGAATAAATGAAACCGGATACTTTCTCTTTAAACCATAAGAAGCATTTTAAGGTTTTCTATATGTTCTGTTTTATTATTTTGAAAAAAAAAATAAGCAAATATATTGATGAGCTCAAAAGTTATAATATATATAGATATCCATAACTAAAACTAGATGATTTGACCAGAGTCATTTTCTTAATTTGTTACCCTGTAAATAAATATACATTTTTGTAAAACAAACTGAGTTTAAATTATTAACTTCACTTGACATCTAAGCATGTGAGTGTGTCCTTATTTGATTGTACCTTATAGATGTTCAGTGATGTGCTCAGGTGCTCAACAATGGCTGAATAACATGTGTGCTGTCATGCTACAGACAACGTGTACAGCAAACACAATGTTTAAAAAATCCAAAAAACACCAAAAAAACCCTGCAAAAACAACAAAAAAAGAAGAATAGTCCTTGGGCAAATGTAATGTTTCCACAGTGAATGTTGCATGCATAGGTGGTGGTTTGTTGATATTCATTTCGTTTTGGATTTATTTTATTTTCAATTTTGCTTCCAGAATCATCAGAAAAAATGAAAACAAAACAGACTTGTTCTAAAAATTGTAAAAACTGAAACAGAAGCAGTATGAGATTGTATAAAAATGCTTGTAAATCTGTCCCAGTTTTCACTTTATGTATAAATCCATGCCATGGTTTTGTGATTGTATACAGGATGTATCTTGAGAACTTATGCAAATTGTGCTCTATAAAGGCTGTTATCCCAGTCTGACAAATAAATATTTAAAATATCTGGTTTGGTTCCTTTTTCATAATTAACATGAAAACTTATTTTGCTGGTTTATGTTTCCCATTTGTTGACCACAGTGGTTTTATGGTGCTGCTGTACATAATGCCTATATTTTCTGTCCTATTTCAGCATTAGCAGACCTCCCAGGGTTTACTCCTCTCCCACACTTCATTTTGAAATAAAGAGTAATTCATTCATCAGAACTTTCTTCCAGACAAGATTCAGAACCAGAATAACATTCAGCTTGTTGATATCTTCATAGAGTTTCATCCTATATAGACAACAAATATATGTGCATTGAAACAGCACAGTTTAGGAATATCCAGGAGTTTGTCTCCTCAATGTGAAGAAAATGTGAATTAAAAATGTAGCCTAATTCTATATCCTTGTAAACTCCTGATGGAGACATAATACAAAAAAATCTTATAAATTCTAGAAGGATTTTCTCTGGCTCTTCAGCAGAAAGAAGGCTTCCAGAACAATATATTTTAGACTTTATTATAAATAATACATCATTTTCTTTAAGCAATCTTTTTTGTAGTACTGAATTTCACCTGACAAGTATAACATCTGTGATGCTTTCCCATTGAGACTGTATTTTCGAGCCATGTCTAGATCAATATTCATTATATTTGAATAGTTTCTCTATTTGATTTATGTTTTTAAAAAAACTCAAACATACTCCCCAAGCAAAATAAATTGTTGTTTTAGTCTGGCACTTGAACATATAGACTGGAATTTTTTCTTTGAGTTGCTGCCTTTTTCTCAAAAAATAATGTAATAAGAAATAGGCAACAACTTTGAGGATGCCTCTAGAACAGAGGTGCCCTTTTTCACAGGCTGACTTCTATTGCTTCTATTGATGCTCATCAGGAAAGAAACTCAACCTCCAGTGTCTGCCTCAGTCACTAAGGTATGAGTTCAAGGCACTTCAGGTACCTCTCTCTGAGAAAACAGTTGTGACTAAAACAAACACTTCACCCCACACTCAGCTCAAATTTTCTGCATCCTCTTTTATTGTGCTGAGGAAGCTCCTGCTCAGCACACTGGCCCTCTGGAAATGATTAGAAAGCATTTCTGAATTGTTAAGGGAGAGAGAGCTGACTGGAATTATCTGCTGTGGAAGCTGTAAGTTTATCTGAATCTAGCTCCAGGAAACTAGTTTACAGACAGAAAATCCCAATGTCTCTTCACAGACACAGAAAGAATGATTAAATAATATGCTTCTTTTTAAATAATTGAAAATATTTAACAAAAGTATGTGTTTACTTACTCAGAGAACCCAGCAAAGTATGCATGAGCTACTTCCTCACATCACTATTTGCAGGGCTCAGCTTAGAAGCTATGATGTGAAACTGGGAATTGGAGAGTTCATGGGATGTTTTTAAAATAGGCTGGACTTAAAATTCATGGAAAGGGAAGTTACTGAAAAACATACATAGAGTTTGAGCTTAGTATTCTGGCTCTGAGGACAAGTCTCTCTGGAACTCCAGCAAGACTATCTCGAACATGTAACTTCGACTTTATTCTTTGCATAGAACCATGGAATAATTAAAATAATATAATATTTTCTAATAGAAATAGAATAATATAGAATAACAGATTAGGAATAGGACCTTTCAAGGTCCTGCAGGACCCAGATCAGGACTCAGTGCTCCAGAGGGCTCTCAGCAGAGGGTCAGAAAGGACTCCCTCCCTGCTGGTCACACTTCTGATGTAGCCAATATACAGCTGTCTTTCTGGGTTGCAAGTGCATATTGCCAGCTCACCTACAGTTTTCAACCATCAGTAACCCCAAATCCTTCTCTCCAGGACCACTCTCAATTCATGGGTATCTATAAAGGGAAATTAGGAAACTCCTCTTAATTTTCAAATGTGATTTTCCTGACATGCCTGATGAAGAAAAAACGTATATATTTTCCAACCCTATTTTATAAGCATGCAAACAAATTACACAAATTACAGTCTGTCAATTAAGGGTATTAATGAATTTAAGCCACAACACAATAAGAAAAATAATGTAGTAAAAAGCAGTCACATTAACAAATTATCCAAATGTCATGCCGGCATGCATCACTTTAAACTGGGAAAAAACCCCAAGCACGTAGTAATAGTTGGATGATTTATCTGTATCAGCATAGCTAAGACGGTATGTTTGCTTGCTGAAAGGACTCAGACGCTGTAGGTGTGACAGAAGAAGGATAGCTTCTAATTGAACAGGTTGGTCATTTTTCTGCAATAGTCACCATTACTTTGACCTTTCCAAAGTATCCATATTGCTGTGCCCTTCAAAATTTCACTTACTGTATCAGGATCTTTGGGTGATACAGTATCAGGTAAGATTTTTAAACCCAGGTGAAAAAGCAAAATATAATCTTTCAGCACAGACTGTCAAATCTCAGAAAGTTCTTGGTATCTGCAGTTCAGCAGCAACAGCTAAGATAAAGATAGACACTGACAGCATATTGGGAGCTGGGATCAATACAATGTTGGGAGGGTCCTGGCTATCTAGAGGAGCCTTGACAGTCACGAGAAATGAACTGATGGGAAACTCATGCAGTTCAAAAAGGCAGATGTGAACTCCTATATCTGAGTTAAACCATCCAGTGTAGCAGGCTGTGTGCCAAAACAGGGTCAGGCCGCAGTGAAGGGCTTTGGTGGGGCAAAGGCACAAAGATCAAAGTTACTGCACAGCCCTACATCATCTCTTCTGCTTAAGGAGCCTTCAAGCCAAAAATAAACAGCAGGACAGACAGCTACAAGTGGGATGAAAGATTCAAGAAGACAGAGATGCAACATTGTGATGAAAGAGCAATGGAACTAGTGCAGGGCTGAAAACCCCTATAGTCCTCTTTTTATGAGAGAAGGTTCAAGATTTAAGCAATGACACAATGGCACACCTACTGAAAGTTCTCCAAAACTTTCTAAAAATTGTCTTTTCATTGTGTTGTGATTCTAATTGCTCTTATACATAGAAAATCTTGATTAATTTATTCTTTATTATTATTAAATATTCCAATGCATTATTAGATTAATTTTTGAGATTATTGCATGAACATATGCTTAATGAAAACTGCTAGTGGTTTTGTTTAATAATTCAGATCTCCAGTTCATCATAGAAACATGAAAAAATTCTATTAAATTGAGGATTTAAGGCTATTGCATATGATTTTAGATGTTCTCTGAAAATGCTACAAGGAGGAGATCTAATGTCTAGTATTACCATAAAGGTATAGAAATTTCTTTGAATTATCCAGACTTTCAAATGTCCCTGTCCATCACCAGAAAAAAGGTCTAAAAGTATAACATTTTGATTCCTTAATATTTTAAAATGCCAGTCAAGAAAAATTAATTTAAGTTAGATGAGGAAGAATCAATTGTGTATGCAAGGGAAATTCTAATTTCTCAGAAAGCTACATTTTACCAATTTTCAAGAACAATAAAAATCATTATAAAAATTCACCATCTATTCCATCAATTTAGTCTACAAATGGTATGGAAATGCTATTCCTTTTTTTAAAGGCGAGGAGCTGAAGCACAAGAAAGTTACAAGCCTCTTTACAAAGGCTTTCAAGTTACCATGACTTGCTCATCTCTCCTTTGTAAATTATAGGCCTTATTCAGTCTATTCCTCTAAGATGAAATCAAATAAAAGAAAATCAGATTTCAACTCTGTGTTCCAAAAATCAAATTAATAAAACTTGGAATAATTTTGTGTATCTAAAGAGAGGAGGTCAGAACAGAAGCTACAGCTAAGGGGCATTAAGCAGTTGTTTTGACAGTAAGTGTCTGGAGCTTTCATGTTATTTTTGAGACAAATTTGGGCTGAACATATTTGGGCAACTGCACAGCTTCTTGCAATCTCTGCTCTAGTTCACTATGGTAATAGCAGAGTCATTTTCATATGTGGCTTTGAGAATTCAGAGACTTTGCAACCTGGGGGCACTTCATTCTTGCTTCGTCTTAGGCATTCAGAAGATGCAATATGGAAAAATTACCTTCTTGAAATCTAAAACTCACTTTGTTAGAACTATATTCTGTTCTCAATCTCTTCTAGCAAGAGTTCAGGGCACAGTAGAATTTAGTATCGTTGTTTTCTTTTCATTATTGTCTTACAGATAAAAGGATGCAGCCTTGCAAAATTCCACAGCACTCTCTCTACCAAAGTTCACTTGATGTCATCTTTATTCAGCTAATATTGGTGGTTTCTGCTCTGCTGCTTAACAGAGTTTTTTTCTTTCTAGGTGTGATATGTCACAGAGATAGGATCCCCTCACTTCATTCACTCCTTGTCTCCCACAAGCGTGTGATGATGGTTCTTCAGCTCCTTAGCTTGGATTAGCTCTATATCCAACCACAGAAGAGCAGCACAGCCTTAGAGACCTGCACTGGAGGCATTTAAATTTAGGTAAATAAATAAGTCTTAACTATCATCAAAAAATTCCATGCCAAGGAGCTTGCAGTTTTAGGAGCTAAAATAGTGCCTGGTAAGCACATAAGAGTGATGTGTTTTAATAAAAATAGATCCTGTACATAGTTTGAAATCCCTTGCTCATGACAGACAGACTAATCAATACTCTTATGGTGTTGCTTTAGGAAAAAAAGAAGCCAGAGCCACAGGCTGACTTTGCTTACCACCACTGACAAAAAAAACAGATTGATCTGAGCTATTCAGGGCATTGCAGTGACATCTAAAATTATCTGAAATTAATCTCTTTTTGTTGTTTTTCTGAAAGGCCAGACTTTTTCTGATATGCAATTCTAGGGGTTGCCAATAATTCTTAGCGTATTTCAAACCACCTAGTATAATAAAAAGACATAAGACATGTACATCATACACTCTAATAGCTCAGAAACACATACACAAAACAAACAGACAAACAAAACCCCAGGCAATTTATTTTAATGCTTTTTCAGATACAGTTTAAAAATGTATTTTTAAATTACTGACTATTGTTAGTCCTGGAATCAGTGTTCCCAGAAAGAAACATGCTGCTAAAAAATGCTAAAAGTGCATGCATGCCAAGGAAATATGGCTAAAGTTCCTGAAAGAGCAGTGTCTGGTGATGTGGATCACAGCAACATTTGCATACTGATTTACATGAGAACAGCAAAGCAAGTGCCTGCTTTCCTAATGATGTGTTAGAGGGTGAAAAGTAGTCTGTATACATTTAAACCTTATAGAAATCAATAAATAGGCTTCAAAATTACATAAGATTTTCTTGAGTAAAAGCAAGTTTTTGGTGCAAGAGCTCTTATTACTACCATGATGCTTATTAAGATCTTTAAATTCAACACAATTTTACAGAATTGTATGATGTTTTACTGCCATGAGGCTTCTCAAAAGTGTCAGTGAGGGTGAAATTAAGTTTATCACTCTCATTAAGCTTTTTTTATACATCATGGTATGATCAACATAAAGACTAAATATTTGAGGGCATAATAAATTAATGTGCCCACATAGAACACCAAAGGGCAATATTAATCATTATAATAAGCTCTCAAAGCAAGGCTTAATCACATAATATCAGATTAATAATGAAGAAGTTTTTAGTATATAGGTCAACAAGAGAAATAGAAAAAAATCTTTGACTATAGTGTTAATGAAGGAGCCATGTAACAATATTATAATGTCTGATGCCTGTGAGAAAAATGATTCCTTATATCCCTTCATTTCTTTGAAAAATATTATGGCCAAATCTTTCTGCATGTTCCAGATAGAAGAAATAGTCTCTGTAAAACATGAACCATATATATATATTTGTTTTTCAAAAGTGCTTAGTATTTGGGAAAAGAACATCAAGAGCTGAAAGGTTCAAACTGATGCTTTCAGTTTTTAGCATCACTGCTAATGCAATAAGTGAAAACAATCACCAGTATTTTCTATTTTTCTGAGGCTCTTAAAAACCCTCCTGCTATAGCAACACCGAATAACAATATCAAGCAGTAGAATTTTTAACAGTGCTGTCTGATTTCGTTTAAGGTCTGATGTGTCCAAATCTGCTCTGATTCATCACTGTGCTGTCACCTTACTGTATGGGGAGGTTTAAGAGGAAAACACACACACACACACACACACACACATGCCCACACACCTGCTTAAAATTCTGATATCCTCAACCTAGTTACATAGTAAAAGATAACACACTGGAGATGACTGCTGAGTTACAGTAGCAAAATTGGGAATGGAAAAAAAAAAATAAGCTGTTTTTCTCTACCAGAGGAGGAAGAGGAGGAGAAGGGGGAGGAGGACAGCAGAAGGAGGAGGAGGAGGACCTGCACTGCACAGGGCAGCATCCTTAACCAGAAAAACAGGGGTAGAGTGATCCTGCTCCCCCTCTTCTGCTTTCTGTTCCTGCAGGAGTTGTGGCTGCCCTTCATGCCTCTTTGTTATCCCCTTTGTTCTTCCATGTTTTGTGGGGTGCTTTACATGTGGTGAGTACGTTTGGTTTTGTCTCAGCTGTGTCTGAGCCAGGTTCTGCCCAGCTCACAGAGCTGCATCACTTCAGTGAGCAGCAGTACAGCAGACAGGATTTGGATTCATGCCCTTAGGACCTTTGGTATCATAATACGCTTGTACTCTTGAAGCCTCTGCTTATAGACAGGAAAAAAGACAAGTACCAGTGACTTGTTTTCCTTGGAATAAATCTAGTCAGTAATTACAAGTCTCTAGTGGATTCAGGCCATTTTCCAATTGCACAAAAATTCAACCTTTATTTTAATGACTGTAATAAACATTATGTCTTACAAGCATTCAAGAAAGAATCCTAGAGCCCAGTGAGATTCTGTGTGGATCACTATGAAGAGCTCTAAAATAAAAAAAAATATTTTAAAACCTTGAAAAAAAAATGATGGGATGTTTTCATATTCAAAATAACCCCACTGTTTCTTTTCTTTATTTATTTTTTTTTTTAACACCCTGTATGTCTTGATTATCAAAGAACAACTAATAGATCTTAAAGATTAAGACACTAAACTCCAGGCTGGAGGGAGGCAGTTTATCTTTTTCAAGAGTCTCATTAGAGGACACGAAGTATAGCAAAGATTCCAAGAATATCACACACAGCAGCTTTCCGTGAGGAGAAGAAAATCTTTTATTTCAGGGTCTTGTCAACCCTTTTATAAGTAGTTTTGATCAGGTCAGCCTGATTGGTTGAAGGAACAACACCTCCCTCATCCCACTGGTGGGACAAGACAGAAAACACTCTCAGAACATCTGTGTCTTAACCCTTATTTACACAAACAACCCTTGAGCAAGAAAAGGTTCCCAAGACTTTCCCTTGGGAACAGTCAGCCCCCAAGAGCTTGAAATTCTTTCAGGTTCAGAAATCATGTCCACACAAGAGTAAAAGATAAAAATCCTTTGCTGGTCTTAGACCTACAGTAGGATCAAAATAGAGAAGTTCGTATTGTCATGCATTCGACAACAGCTAGGCACTCACCTGAAGAGTGAAGGGTCAGGGTTCATATGCCTCTTTCTTATCTGCTTCTCATGAAGGTCTGAAAAATAAGATTTTCTTCTTTGGTGACTTCAGCAGGCACTTAGCCTGCTCTGCCCTGTGCCCCAGTGCTCTGCTCTGGCCTCCTGCAGGGCTGAGGCTGGGCATAGGGCCTTATACATGGATTGGCAAGAAATCACTGGTTTTGAATGTCTTTCTGGGAACTGGAACATTGCTTAATCTGAAAAGATTCTTCATACTCCTACAGCAAAATCCTGACTCACCAGACTGGTGTTCTCCAATCATTCCAATTTAAATTTATGCTCTTTAAAGTTGAAGGTGTTTAAAGAGGTTGTTGTCAGCCACCCTTCACAGAACCCAGCTCAGCACGTAACATGCAGAGCCTGTTCACCAAGCCTCCAGGTTTGATGATTAAAGGCAGAAGCCAAGAAGTGTGGCTGAAGTGCCTTGGTTGAATTAACCCAATGGGGCAGTGTCCATGTGGCAACTCCTCACAACCACCAGGACCAGCCACAAAGCAGCAGCACCTATTTCCAACCTCTCATCTGTGCAGGGCCTGTGGCATTCAAAACACTGCTCAAAATCCAGACTAGCTGAGGAACTACTCTGTCTCAAAACATTGCAAATTTGGTTTGTCAGAACTGAATGTTAACCACTACAGTAAATATTTTTAAGTATTTTTGAAGAATTCACTATTTTAAGTCTTTATAGATGGCAGTAAAAGTAAGCAAACATATGGAAAGTTCAAGTTTTGTGTAGAAGTTGCTGATACATTTTTGTATTAACCTGAACAATAATGATAACTATATTAGATAGCTATTTTAACTTGAAAAAAATTGTTTTAATTATTTCTGAGGGTCCCATGTGTTCTGGGTTTTAATATGAATTTTTAATCATAGTCTTGGGTCTGTGATCCATTTCCAGTATCAAATACAGTTCAGCCAGTCTTTGAAAGCACTGATTCAAACTTCAAACGAATATGAAGAATGCTGACTAGGAAAGAGCCCAGAGATATAAGCATAAGGAATAAACAAGTGAGCAAATACTCTGAGGAAGAAAACCCAGGGGCTACATAAATCTGGAGCATTCCTCACAAATGTGTGCTATAATTTTTATTTAGAAAACATCAGTTGAAGGCGAAGATAATAAAATTACCTTTTAAATATATAAATATGGTGATGAATTTAGGGGAAAAAGGAAATAGGAATTTTTTCTAAAATTATTAACTAAAAAATAACATTAATAACCATTTTATGGTGAATTTCTTTGTGCAGATACTTCTATTAATTTCCACATATTTTAAATATTAATAACAGTGATGTGACTTCCTAGAATAAACCAGTTAAATAATTTTTGCGTATTATTTAAAAGACAGTTGTAAGTTACAGTTCTTACATCTTTTACTATGATTTGTGAAATTCAGAAGTCCTAACCCTAAGTCACATACCGGATTTTTTCTCGACTTTTGTAGGGTGTGGATTTTAAAGGCAGCAGCAGATGGCAGCAGCGCCATCAACACGGCTCTCAGGTTTCCCCATCCAGCATTCACACCAGAGAGAAAGTTTTAAAACTTGTGGTAGATCTCAGAGGGAGAACCTAACCTAATTAGCCTGAACCTTAATTCTAAGGCAAAAAATTAAACAGAATTATAAAAATCCATTTTGTCATAACATAAAATATTATGTGGACTATTATATACACTTGTAATATTTTTCCTCGGATCTATAAGCAATTAAATTATTTCAGAAATTATTTTAGTAAAAGTTGGTAAAATCACTCTGTTGAAGGAGCTACAGGATCGAAAGAAATTTCTGCCTGAAGGGACCTTAGAGGAGGTTGTGCCATGTGTTCTTTGCACTGTTGAGACTGAAGCATGAAGAATAGTAAATACTGCAGAGATCTTCATGACATCCTGGCAACACATGCTTTCTAACCTCATTACTGATTTTCTGTACCTACTCATTGGCTGTCAGATGTGGATTTGACTCTTCCATGCTGTCATGGAGGAAGAAGAGAAGGCTTGACTATGGAAGCAACAGAGGAAAAGTCTGTTTTCAGAGGGATTCCACCATAAGCTTACACACACTGCAAGAAAGAAGATGTGTCATTCTGCACACAGACCAAAGTGCAACTGCTCCTGAAACTCTTCAAAAATCCTTTAATATTTCTACTTCCGTTTTTGTTTGAGTTTTTGGGGGTTTTTTGTTTTTGTTTTTTTGGGGTTGTTTCTGTTTTTTGTTGTTTTTTTTTTAATTAAAAAGCTTCAGACAGTATTTTTCTGCTTCTCCAGCCTTCATTAATGCATCACAGAAAATTGGGATTTCTGATAATTGCAATGAGCTGGAGATGGGGGTGAACACAGCAATCTTTTTTGATTGGATTTTTAACAGTTACTTGCAAACACTCCTTTTTGCCAGGAGATGGTGGCATAACTCCAGGAAACATAGATGTGTGGTTTCAACAGGAAAGCAGAAATACAGATTTTAACACCACTATATAGAAATTTTAAATCTACCCATGTAGTATTGAACCTCAGAGTTATTTCAGTTTTGAATATTTCTTAAATTTCTCTGGCTTGGGGAGCTTGCTGCTTGTTCTTTGATTTCTCTATAGGACACTACTCACATGAATAATTATGCCCCATGCATAATCCAGAATTTGGTTTCCTTGGCATGGTTTGTTCTTTATCTTAGTTTACTCCAGTAAATGTGGGGGTTTATTAATTAATTAGTATATTGAAAGTACAGATAGAGAGAATCTAAATACTGATAGCTGCTATGAACTGCCAGTGGAAGAACAGACAGGTATTTTGAATTGATACATAAAAAAACTGACTTGATTGCAGGATAAATTTGAAAACACCGAGAGAAAATAAAACTGATTTGGGAATCTTTAGATCATTACAGAGCTTCCTCTTCTATAAAGCTAGCTATGCTTCAAGCAAATATTTTACACCAAATCAGAATGGCCCACATGAATTTTACATGCTCAGTACTTTTCCTTGTGCCTTTCATTCTATTGTTTGTTTTGGAATATTTTCACCTTAAAAAAACCCAAACAACCTGCTCACTTGTATTTTATAGAAATTGTAAAAAAGAGACACATTTATATGACATCGGTTTTGTTAGCTCCTTAAGTTAGCAGAATTGTAAATATTTTCCACACAACCAACATCAAAACTTTTTTCAATTTCAATTTTCAGTTTGTTTTTTAGAACCGAGAGTTTTCTAGGATAAATAATTTTGATCATGAAAGGATCTTGCTAGATCAAAGTGCTTTGCTGAACAGCTCTAGATTAAATAACCTTGCTAGAGCTCAGTCATGGGAACAGCTGAGGAGCTGGAGTTCTGCAAGGATGCATTCCTAAGTGTCCATGTGCATCACCTGAATCCCACCTGAGGCCAGGTTATTTACACAGTCTGGCTGGCTTTTTATCAGGTGCCAGAAGAACTCTTTTAAGACAATCCAAGGTTGTCTAACATATATTTGTTATATAAATAACATATATCCTTTTGATGATAAAAAGGATAAACCACTAATCTGGGTACAGCATGGTCTGTCTCTACTGCTTCTAAACTCAAAAAGTATCCAAGAACCTCCTTTCCCTACCAAAACTCTAATGGCTGTCTCAAATGAAATCTTACTCAGAGCATATTCCAGCTTTTGTATTTCCTTCTTTCATGTGGTCCATTAGTAGGATCTACTGGCCACTGTAGCTCATAAACTTCTAGTGGCATCAGCCTAAACCTGTACAAATTTTTTTTGCATTTTATGCTATTTCCTACATCCACATTCTTCTTTCAGAATTTTTAGCCAGTGACCCAAGTTAGGAATCTAATGTATTGATAGACTTGTGGTAAAAAAATTCCAAATGTCTTGAAACTATCTCTGCACAGATTTCTTTTAGATATAAGAACTTTCCTGTCACCAAAGAAGAGATAATTATTGTATTCTCACAACTGATAAGAACCATATTTATACATTTCAAGCCTACCGTTAAACAAAATCTTTGTAAATAAAAAATAACTGTCCATATTTTTAGTGTAAATCTGCTAGAAATACTTAAAAGAAGTATTATAGCTTATTAACACTTTTTACTGAATTAGCAAGGTGTTAGGCTTGAGGCTTCTCTGTCTTGTCTGCCTGGCTTGCCTTGACCTTTGTTTTAAACAGTTTTGTTTTAAGTTGCCAGTGGTGAGTTTGGAGCTGCACAGAGGCGGTGTCAAAGGTAACAAGGAGAAGAGACAAATCTAATATTTTTTGTTTAACATGCACAAAGATCACAGCACATGGTAATTCCTATGTAGTGTGGAGGTGCGGAGCAATGAAGACAAAAAGGTGCAAATGGATGTCAGCAAACATTTAGAAATGGCTCCATGTCCTGCACCTGACAGATGATGTGACAGCCTCAGTAAGGCCTGAAAACAAATGGCTTAATAAGCTGACTGCTTTTGTAACACAGAATAAGGAGAGTACTACAGACAGGGAGGAAATCCTTTCAGATTTCAGATGCTGGGCAGCCTGGATTTGTGCACCTTCAGATGGGTCCTGCATGGATTTTCCCTCAGCTTGCTGCAAAAAGTGAAGCAAATCCCATCCATGAAAAGATGCTTTCCCCTGTGATTATCTGAGATGTTATATAATTTCCTACTGAGAAAACAGCTCTGTTCCAAGCAGATGTTCTCAGGAGAAATTCCTTGCTGTACTGTTAAATAAAGGCAAGGCCAAGTAGGTGGCAGTGCCACCTGTTCTCGGTCACTACCTGCACCAAGTCAAAGTCTGCCACAAGGCTCCCAGTATGCCTTAGGTAGATCCAGACATTAGGAAGAAGAAACTATTGCCATGACAAAGGACTCTAGATGCTGGCAACTCACTGTCTACCACTCCCTAAAGGAAGCTGCCAGCCTCAGGAGCCAGAGGAGCAGGGTAAGGATGTGCATCACACCTGGAAAGGGGTAGAAGCTAAGCACATATATAGCAATTTTAACTGTTTTATTATTACTTCTGAAACTTTGTTCTGTGTTCTAACTGTATTCCTCTTTGTCTTTACAACTAGATCTGGGCTATGAAAGAGTTGCTGCTACAGTTAACAGGGAATGACCAACAAACGTCATCTATTTAGATTTCTATAACACCTTTGACATGGTCCTGCACACATCCTTATCTCCAGACTGGAGACATGTGGATTTGTTGGTGTACTATTCACCATAAGGATAAGGAATTGGCTGGGTGCTTTGGCTGGTTGACCCCTGAGCACCTAACGAAGTTCATCAAGTCCAAGTGTACCTCTGTTAGGGCAATCTCAAGCATGAGACTGGGACAGGAACTCCCAGAAAAGAGCCCTGTGAAGAAGGACTTAGGGGTTCTCATGCATGAAAACCTGGACATGAGCCAACAATGTGTGTTTGCAGTCCAGAAGGCCAACCTTATCCTGGGCTGCATCACAAATAACATGGCCAGCAGGTTGAGCAAGGTGATTCTGCTCCCCTTGAGATTCTGCTTTCTTGAGAACCAGCCTAGACTACAGTGTTCAGCTCTCAGGTCCTCAGCACAAGGAAGATGTGGATCTGTTGGAGTGAATCCAGAGGAATCCACAAAGATGATCAGAGGCCTGGAGCACTTCCTATGAAGACAGGCTGAGAGAGTTGGCATTGTTCAGTCTGGAGAAGAGAGGCTCTGGTACTGAAAGTGGGCTTACAGAAAAGAGGGATAGACTTTTTACAAGGGCAGCTAGTGATAGGACAAGAAGGAACTGTTTGTACTTAAAGGGTAGTAGTGATTTAGATTAGGTGTTGGGAAAAAATTCTTTACTCAGAGGATGGTGAGGCACTGGAACATGCTGTCTGAAGAATCTGTAGATGCCCCATCCCTGAAAGCGCTCATGGCCAGGTTGGATTGGGCTTTGATCAATCTGCTCTAGTGGATGATGTCCCTGTCCATGGCAGGGGGGTTGGAACCCTTCCAACTCAAACCATTCTATGATTCTATGATTCTATTATAATAATAATAATTAAACTTTTGAGATTTTTTTTACACAAGCAAAAATTTCCTGGCTTTATATAAATCTAATTTATGCTTTTTCTTTGCCACTAAACAAGATTTCGGATTTAATACTGTCTGCATCTGAATGAATAATGGGACAGCACCTCTGAGGCTTGATTCAAGTGCGAGTAAGAATCTGGATTTCTATCCTTTGTCCCAGACATTGCAGCTCTCTCACCTCCTCAAAGCTGTAGCAGTGAAGATCCAGCTCCTTTCTAAACCTTGCAGACTGACAGAGGCAAAACTATGTTGCCCAACATTCTCCATGTATTATTTCAAATGTTCAAGTCTGGTGGCAAAAGTTTGAATAGGATTTCTCCTTACATGATTCAACATTTCTCTTCTCTCAGTATCCATCAGTGTGAGCCTATGCAATTTTGTGTGTACTGGAGATTGTCTACATCACAGTTTCTTTTGGGTTTGTATGGGCACTCCAAAATATCTGTAAGAGGTTATATAACAAAGATTAATATTTCTAAAAAAGTTAAATTATTTCTGATCTCTTAAACTGTATCTTATGACAAAACAGACAAATCATATTTTTATCACTGATGTTGGGAGCTGAGATTCATAATTCTACTGAATACACAAAAAAAGCAAACTCACTGCTGGTATTGTTATTTTAGGATGTGCTCTTATTTTCTTCTCTTCTAAATTGTTACAGAAATTATCCAGAAGATAACTACCTTATGGTATTTATTTCTTTTCCTCTCGTTCTCTGCTCCTTGGTGCTTTTCCTCTTAGAATATACAATCTGCTTCAGAAAAATCAAACACCTTTTCTCTCAGAGGTGACCTTACCAATATCTGACTGCCTGAACAAAGGCTTTCAATCTCTTCTTAGCTTTAAAATCTACCTAGCCTATCTTAAACCTGAAGAAGGGCTTTGACACTCAAGAGTCTCCTTAATTTTTCCAGCTATACTAAGTATTCTGATGAGACATATTATTTCACATTGAAAAAACCACTTTTGCTTGGTAATAAATGTCAGCAATGCTTTTTCAATGAATTACTTCATCTCTCTATGGAAACTAAGGTTTCATCAAAGGAGTTTATAAATTGTTCTGCTCATAAGCTGAAGGATTCTTACTGTTTTGTTTGTGTGAAGAAGGCACATGGTATTTACTGAGTCGTGATTCAGTTCTGAGATTAGATGAGTTCATGAGTCATTCACACCTGGTATTTAGATGTGCCTACGGTAAATCTCTTCCACTCAAATTGATTACATTCTGATTTTCATTTGTCTGCTAAGTCTGTTTCTAGCACTACATCACTTCTAGTAAGTTGTCCCTCAAATATACAAATACGCAAAAGATTGTCTGTTATTAAAATGTCTAGAATATAATATTAATCTAAAGTGTTTTTTTTTTTTATTTATAACACTTGTGTTTCTTTATTCACTCTTGTATCTCTTTCAAGGATGAATTTGAATTTTTTTCCATCTCAAGGACAAAAGAAAGATACTTTCAATGGACACAAACACGTGTGTTGGTGTACAAGAGCAGATGTTTTTCAGTCCTTCACCTTGTCTATACCATGATCCCAGGACGAGGTTAATGGCAGAGGAGCTGATGCTACAAGTACAGGGTAATACCACTTGTTCTTGGGGAGTGGCAGAAATCTCACCTGTATAAAATGCTCACTAAAGCAATGCAGTCCCAAGAGCTGAGCAGAACCTGACTTGGGCACAGCAGAGACAACATGAATCAGGTGCTAGTCACATAAAACACCCCATATAGCATGAAAACACAAAAGGGAGAACAATAAGGTATAAAGGAAAATCACCGCCCCTGTAGGAACAGGGGCAGAAGCAGGAGGAGAGAAGGATTCCTCCAGCCTCTCTTCCCTAGGTATGGATGTTGTACCTGGGCAGTGCTGTTGTGTATCTGAGCAGGTCCTCTTCTGGTAGACAAAGTCTACCACTTTTATTTGCCATTCATCACATTTTCTTACCTCAGCACTTACCTCTAATATGTTGTTTCTTACTGCATAACTAGGTTATGTATTTCAGAATTTCAAGCAGGCTTGTGAGGGTGTGTGTGTTTTATCCTCTGGCTTCCCTATGTAGTAAGATGTTTGGTACAGCAACCCAGAGTCAAAAAACTTGGATGCAATAGTTCATAGAATCATAGACTATCTTGAGTTACTAGAACCAATGAAGTCCAACTCCTGGCCCTGCACAGGACGCCCCAACAATCACACCATGTACCTGAGAATATTGTCCAAACTCTTCCTGAGCTCCATCAGGATTGGTACTGTGACCACTGTCCTGGGAGCCCTGTTCCAGTGCCCAAAGAACTTTTGGGAGAAGAACTTTTTCCTAACATCCAACTTAAATCTGCCCTGACATAATTTCAGTCCATTCCCTTAGGTCCTGTCACAGGTCACCAGAGAGAAAAGATCAGTGCCTGCCCCTCTGCTTCCCCTCATGAGGAAGTTGTAACAGTGATGAGGTCTCCCTTCAGCCTCCTCTTCTGTTCCAGGCTGAACAAACCAAGTGATTTCAGCTCCTCCTTGCAGGGCAGCAGAGCAGAGCAGTGGGATAATCCCTTCCCTTGATAATATTGGGCTTGATGCATCTCAGAATACTCCTTTTTATCCTTCTCACTACAGGTATGGTAACAGCAACACTTTCATGGGTAATTGGTTTCTCTACTTACAGTAGAAGGTTGCCTCTTTCTATCTCTCTATCTTCATACCCTGTATAGCTGCATGCAGCATAGAGCACTCACCAAGCACTTCATGAGCCATTTATCCTTTCAAACTGTTATTTTTCTCTAAAGAACAAGTGTCATATTTTGTTAATACACTTGGAGACCTTCTCAGTGACTCCATGTGAGTTTTCTTCTGAACTCTGACTTTCTCCTTTTAACACAGTAACACTCAAAAGATTTTTTCATTAAAAACATGTTGGGGAATTTCTAATAACATTCATTTCAGTCCGGGCTTTTGAAACATCTAGAAATACAGAACTTCAAAAGTTTGTGAAGAAAATTGAACTAAAAGTTCCATTGATACTAATTATGGAAATGCATCTACTGGTGTCTCCAGCTGATCATTAACCAGCTCCACAGGTAAGATTTTTAGATCTGTAACATGAAATCATATATACTGAATCTAGAAAACAAAACCAGGTCTAATTTAGGCAAATGAGGATACTGTAAACATTCAGCTTACATTGGAAGAACACCTATAAGATATTATATTATAGGACTAGTCTGTAAAGTTCCATTTCTTGCCATTTCAAACCATACCAGCTATAAATTTGCATAGATATTTACAGCTTTAGAAGTTTTGACAGAGTATTAAACACTTCATATGTTTGAATCCTTCAGACTGTATCCCCCCACAAGTGAAGCAAAGACTTAATTCACACTAGTGACATTTTTCTGAAGGAGCTCTCTTTACCAAGCCACAGTGCAATCGTACTCCCAGAAAATAGGGCCAGATGTCAGTGGGAAGGTTCTTATTGATTTTGGTGAAAACTGGGAAACTGGAGAATGAATTGTGGGACCAACAAAGCTATGGCAATTGATAAGTCAATTTGTCACCCAATGGGATTATAATTGTCTACAGATCAAAGAGCTGGAGAAATAGCATCGCTTTTAACCCTGCCAAACATCTCAGTTAAGATTCACTTTTTTCCCAAAAGGAAAGAACAGAAATAACTTAGTAAATTGCAAGTCATAAACAGCTTAGACTGTTGCAAGACATAAAGTGGGATGAGAAGATGGTATACTGGGAAATCATATGGGGAATAAAGGAAACAAGGAATTCCTGGTGTTTTCAAAGAGCTCAGTCTACCAACCCAATAGTATACATGATTCTCCAATAGTTTTGTGTCCATACATCTCTCTCTCTAGTCTGAAATATGTTCTTAATTATTTTTGTTTGAATGACACACTGTAATTTAATGATTCATATTTCAGTCATAGCAACCTTTTCCATAACCTTTTTTTTTTTTTTTTACTTTTTCTCCTTTTTTTTTCCTGGAAACTGTAGTCAGAAGATTCTTTACTTTCTCAGTGTGCTTTTGTCCACACACTACCATGTGTGCACTAGATGGCACTCAGTGCTTAATGCTCATTTCTGTGCCCTGTCCAGAAAAGACTTTACAGGGCATGGAGAAATGATTGCTGAGCTTTGTGTTACCTTGAACAGATAGAACTGCTAAAGACAGAAATAGGAATTTATTACTTTGCAATTAGGTTTTTAGCAGAACAAAGTGTTGAAAAGGTCTTGTGCACACCAGGTTATCAAGCAATGAAATAGCAATAAGAAAAATAAAAAATTCCTAAGATTATATTGAATTACAGAATTCTCACCAAAATTCAGGCACCAAAGTCCTAGTTAAAGCCTCTACCAAATGGGAAAAATGTAAAAACAAAGGAACTATGAAGAAAATATTTTCATGGACTGTTTCATTTTTAACAATTTAGCTGGAAAAGGAAGGCTTGAACTCCAAAATAGATGTCAATGCAGAGGTTTCCAGATTGTTATATTCTTTGATATGAATATTTGTGTTCTGGAAAAGTATCATTAACTTTATAGATCACATTTTTCTCAAGTACAGAGTTCCAAAAGAATTTTTTTTTAAAAAAATCTTTAGAGTTTTTAAGATAGCTGAAAAAATTGGTAAGTTTTAACATTTATTAAATTCACTATAAAATTCTACCTTAGTTTGATTACAATGAAACCGATCAGAACGTAATTTACAACAAAGCAAGGATACAGAGAGTTAATGAGAGAATTTCTTGTGCTCCTTTTTGGCACTTCTGCTTGGATTATGTGTTTCTCCTTTCATATATAATCATGTTCTTTTCCAAACACTGTAAGCCTGGGGATGCAGCCAAGTCCAGTTCCTATTATCTCCCAAACTGTGATAAGTCACACAAGGGGCAAATCTCCATGATATTTTTCAAGAATAATGAAAAGTCACATAAGAGCAGCAGAATTATCCACCTAAAATACCAAGCAGCTGTGGCACTGGCAGGGTTTTAGAAGCTGGTGTCACATCAGAGTACTGTTCCTGGCTCTCCTGGCTGTCCTTCAGACAACCACTGTGCCTCTGGCACCCAGAGACTCAAGTGCTCTTTTTAATCACCATTAGTCATCAGAGACACAGCATTCCATGTGCCTGCTCATGCTCCAGACAGCCAAGTTGGATATAACTTTTATAACTAAGTAACAGATGCGAAGGAGTTTGAACCTTTCCACAGTAAACTGAGATGGGACAAAAGGCACCATCCAGACTGTGCAAGAATACTGTGAAACACTCTGAAGAAATGACAAAACTACAATCCAAGCTATCAATTCCTTTTTAAAAGTCTCTTCTATTGGATAAAGGTTCCCACCATTTCGATTTTGCTTACTTGCTGGAATGATGAATGCTTCTCATCAGCCTTTCATGAAATATTTCTCAAAATCTGATCTGGTGCCTCTTTGAATCTAAGTTTTTGAAAATATCACTTTTGTCACCCAGTAAGGATTGCATTGGGAATCTTCATCTGACATCTCATGAGGTAGCTATCACAAGTTTGGTGTCACAGCTTTTGCTAGATTTTGTTGTTGTTGACTCTCTTTTAGTAATAGTCCACACAAATAGCAGAGGAAACTTTAAGCTTTTTTATTATGAAGAAATCTTTTCTCAATTGGATATGTCCTTAATCTAAGCTGAATGTTCAATGGCAAATCAATTTTTCACAAGGAAATCTCCAGTTTTTCACTGTTAAGGAGTAAGTTTAAGTGCAGGGCTCTGTCTCTATACATACAGTGTTTCCAGACAGAATTACTGATATCAGTTCTACCCTTACTGTATTTTATTGGTTCTGTCCTCTTAAAGCAATGGTTTTTTACTCGGTTTGGTGGACTGAGAGCTCTTTACACAACTGTTTATTTTGTGATGCCCTTCTGTAAGCAATAGGAGAGATTAATTTCCATTTTTGCACTTTGTCAGCATATTCTACCTGTACATATGATGTGAAATCTCATATTTTCTATTCATGTAGCTGTGAATACTGGAAGCAGTGGAAACATAACCTTTACATTATTTTTGTTTGTTGTCAACAAACAAACAAATTATGTGGCAATGAGTGAAATCAGGCTTTTGGCATGAAGCTTTCAAAATCTCACAACAGTAATTTGCACTGAATACTATACTAAGTCTCTGGTTTTGATTCTACAAACAGTAAAATTCAATTCAAGAGACTGTAAATTTGATTTAGATTGCTAGCACTTGCTAGTAAAAAAACAACAGACATTTCAAACTTTCATTGTAACTTAAAAAAAAAATAAAATAATACCTTCTGCTACATTACAATCCATAATAGCCACCTCATTAGTTATTCTAGATTATCTCCTGGTTTTAATGCTCACTTCCAGTGATAATGGGCACTTGTGTACTAAAGGAACGTCATTAATTTTTTGCCCAGAGTACATGTGGAGTTAATCAACAGGCCATTTATGGGTCCACAAATTGCAAGTCCTGCAGATACAGCCACCTCAGAGTGTGATAAATGAAGGAAAATGTTAGAGGAATAGTACTTCAGAAGCAATCAATATGTGAGAAAAATTTCTCATTCTCTCTGCACTAAGATCATGGCTTCTTCCTAGCTTAGTGTATGTCATACCTAGATGGATACCTAATCAGAGAGGACAATCTTGTCATTATTAAGCTGTTCCTTTGTTTAGTTACATAAAACATAATTTTTAATCTAAATTTGTATTATTCCATCATCTTCCTTCTGAATCATCTGCACATCTCAAATGAAAACTATCAGGCCACCCTTCTTAGCTACCTGCATCATGAAAATTTAGCTTTCTGTTACCCCATATGATTCATATGAATTCACATGAAGGTGCCAGAGAGAGAGAAGTGCTTGTGAAAAATCTATGGGAGGCATTCAAATTCATCCAGTTCAGACATTCTACAGTTCATGGATTAGAGTAGTGGTTAAATGTCTAGCTATTTTCCTAGATCAACAGGACAAGGCAGACACTGTGATCAGCCTGGAGTAGGGTTTCCTAAATTTTCTTGCTGAAGGAACATGGCATTATGGTGGTGGGTTTTAACATACAAAGGTTATGGAACCACAAGAAGAGCAGGCAAATTGTTTTCTGGGCTTAACACTACATTGGCATGTAGTTGGTGAGGTGTTTGAGCTCTGCTTCCAGGATCTGCATTGACTTTTTTAACCTGATGAAGGTATGAAACCCCATTGCAGGGAGGCAGGTTCAAAACATCTTGCCTCCTCTATGAGCAGACTTGTGGCACCAAATCACAAATGCTTGAATTGGGCTCTCAGTCACCAGTTCTACAACTGGTCTTGTATTTCCCTCATGTCTGCATACAGAGTGGCTCCACTCATGGTTCTGAACACTGTTCTGCCCACTGGCAAATAGACTAATGTGGATCTTAATTAACTGTGTGACTGAAACCTTTTGAGTTTCATAGAAATTAAATCTTCTGTGTCCTGATCAAATGTGGACAGCTATAAACATGTGGACAGTAAACTTTCTGGAAACCCTTAATATAAAAGCCCTAAAGATAGGAAGCCCTGGAGAGCAGACCTTCTAGATGTTAGTCTAGATTGGATATGTCAGAATATAACACTTTTAGACATAATAAACTACAATTGTCCAGGAAATAAGGAGACTAAAGGCTTATTTATCAAATAGGGTTAATGGGAATATTTTGTTTATAAATTCAGTAATTTAAATTATGGGAGAAAAGAAGATATGAAAAAGCAGTTGTCAAGCACCAGTGGACCCAGTGGCTTCTTGAGTGGTTTCCAGAAGCAATGGGAGTTTGCTGTGGCAATAGCACAAAGAGGATTAACATTCAAGGCACTCATAAAGACTAGATAAGTGAGCACAGTTACCAAAGATTCCACAGATTCTTAGTGGGTGAAGCTGTATTTTATCAGAAAATAGCAAAATTTCCTCCTATGACTCATAAAATCATATAATGAATTGGCTGGAAGGGACCTTACAGTCCTCATTTAGTTCCAGTGCCCTGCCATGGGCAGGGACATTTTTCACTAGACCAAGTTGTTCAGAGCCCCATCCAAACTGGCCTTCAACACTTCCAGGTATAGAAACACCACAATTTCTTGAGCAGCCTGTTTCAGTGCCTCATCAACCTCACAGTATATCATTTCTCCCTAATATCCAAGTCTTTCCTCTTTCAGTTTGAAGCTGTTCTTCCTTGTCCTGTCACTACATTCCCTTGTAGTAAGTCCTTCTCCAGTGCTCCTAGGACACCTCTTAGGTATCTGAAGGTGCTGGCAGGTCTCCAAGCCTTCTTTGCTACTAATGTGTTTAAATGAACTGGCTTTCCTAAAGTCAGAGACTGGTGTGTAGGGAGGGACTTACAACAAAGACAAGCCTTTAAAGAAATGTTTATATTAAGTCAAAATCTGGATTCACAACAAACTCCCATTGATACATAGGTGTGATAACTTTACAAAAATTAGTTTATCTGAGTTACAGTGTGATTTTCACTTAACATCTATCTCTATGACAGTGCTTCTCATTATCATATTTGTTCAAACCCCCATGATTTTCTGACCTTATTTCTTCCAAGGAAACAATTCTTAAGGTCTGGAGTACTTTAACTTAACAATATGCTTACTTGATACATTTCTTTGTAGGTGAAGAGGTCTTTAGTCATTTCCTTGTTTTTTCAAACACTGAATGTCTGATAGTTTCTAATGAAATCCATGAGATATTGTCTGTTTACCAGCTTTAGAAAGGAAGGCTGTAATTTTACTTTAATGTTCTTAATTTTGTACTTTTAAGTCAGGTCACATATCTGTGCAGCAAACGTTTATACCATTCAGAACAGGTTTAGGCTTCTTTTTAGTTAATGTCATTATTTAATTTTAAGCAATTCCTTCCTTTTCTAAATTTTTTTTAATTCTAGAAATATTCACAATCAGCACAAGTTTCAATACAAATGGTGAGAAAATAAAATATTACCTTTCACAAAACAAAGTCGTTGCAGCAGTTTCCCTAAAGTTATTATTGTATTCCATCATATTTATGAAGATACAGTACACTTATGAAATACAATACAAACAAAGAGGCAGTTAGCAACAAAGTAAAATAGCTCATTTTATGCTTAGCATGACAGTTTCATTACTGCCCTACACAAATTTCATAGTTGTAATAAGAGCTGTAGTAAATGTGAGCTATTTTGAGACTAAAAACTCAGCATGCCTGACTTCTGTGTAGCTCTGCAAGTTTTGATTTTATGAATCATATCTTAACTTGAAATTTGCATTAGAATAAGCCTAAAAGGATAGAAAGGAATTGTGGGACTCAAGTTAATTTCATTTAGGCATCCTAAATGCCTGATTCTTAAGATTAGAATCTTAAGTCTTTTTTAAGTTGAAAAGAGGGAGAGAGAAAAAGAGAGGGAGAGAGGGAGAAGGAGGAAGAGGGATGAGGAGGAAGGGAGGAAGAGAGAGGTATTTCTGGAGAGTTTAAAGAGAGATTTGGTCTGTTCAAGGTCTCACTGTATTTGTGAGGCACAGTGGCTCCTACTCCAACCACTCAGGCACTATAACATTACTTCTGTGCAGCTGACAATGGCCTCTTTTGCAGAATTGCTGTGTTTATAGAAAATCAGGTAGAGTCGATTGGTCCAACAAAGGCAACCCATCCTCATATAAAAAAAATTTGAAAGATATTTTAGATTTTTGTGTGAGGTCTTCATGTGTTGTAGCGTTTTGGAAGTCTCAGCAAATGGAGAATTTATGATGGTTCAGTGAAAACCTTTCCAGCCCTCTTTTGTCTGACTTTTAAAATGTATTGTCTTCTACATAAGGCTATATATATGTAAGGTTATTGAAATCTATAAAATATTAAAGCTGTTCCATTATTGTCTATTCATAATATATATATTCATACATGTATTCTGTGTTGGGACTAAGCAGAAAGTGTATGATCCTGCTTATAGTGATTATTTATCAATTTTAAATGGTGGTTGCTTTCTGAAAGAACCATAACATATTTCTGATGGGAAATATGGTGATTTGGTTTCATTGTGCTTAGCTACAAGGATGGTAGAACCAAAACTCCAATCCTACATTTGTAAATTAAAGACATAAATGCTTCCTGCTAAGCACTGGTGAAGTTTTAGGCTAGATATGGTTCTGGCCCATTCCATGTGAAACCCTTCTGAAATATCTGCTGGCATACTTCAGGAGTTAGTCTGGACAAAAGACACAGGCAGAGATGAGGCAGACTCAGTATGGCACCTTTGGGAACGACAGGTAATGGAAATGGCAGATACAGCACCAGGTGGCTTTCGTGTCAGAGCAGCACCCTGAGCAGTGCCAGCTTTCCAGCCTCTGTCGGATGAGGTTTGCCTTTCTTGGGGAGCAGGGAGTATTTGAACAGCCTAACCCAGATGTTAGTGCCCTGGATTTGGACTCCTTGGAGATAAATTCACACTCACACCAGTTTCTTTTTTTTTTAATAAAGTTGATTAAAGTCACACACTTTTCTTGTGCCATAGGCCTTTCATTATAAAATGGGGTATTATTCCCTTATCTCTGTATCTCTCAAGACAGATATCCATTCCTGACTGAAAAGAGGAAGCCCTGTGAGCATCTACTTGTATAATGAGGCAGGTTATTTTTCAAGGTACAAATTTATCAAAAAGCTGCAACAGTGGGAATTCCATTCTCTTCTCTGGGGCAATTTTAGTAGCTGTTGCTTGTATTAAAATTAGAGTCCAAAAATAACTAATGCTTCATTATGGATGATTAACCTGCTATAGCTAAAAAAAAAAAAGAAAAATTAAAAAAGGCAGACAAGATTTTCCACAGAAATAATTGTGATTCAAAGTGGAAAACATTCTAAAGGAAAACTTGCTGCTCTGGGAGAAAACTCTTGTTCCCCTTACACTGCAATACCCCTTATGATTTCTAAGTATAAAACCAATGGGACCCTCTGTGCTAAATTATTCTTCTTTTCTCATTAAGTTTGAATTTTAATAGTGGTTTTTTTCTTCTCCTGTTCTTTTATTGAGGAATTTATTTGTAGTTGTACATTGCTTTCAGATTCATTTGGGAGTACAAGCCCACGAAACCAGAAAAGTTTACAAGCTTTTCACAAGCACTTGTGAACGGAAGCCACCAAACATTTGACTGTGTGATACAAGTTGTGACTGCATTATCATGCAGGATAATGATAAACTTTAAACCTTGCAAAACCATCAGCAACGACAGGATCATATTTCAGATGTATCTCAGAGAATTCATCTAGAGATTTCCAGCAGCTCCTGAGTTTGAGCACTGTATGTAATGGAAGGGTTAGAATGTGTGGAGCTCACAATTGTCAGTGACACAGTTGAGAACTTGTAGGCAAGAATCAAGGGACAACAAGCAATGTGGATGTCATCATGGGAGTCTACTATAGACTTCCAAGCCAGGAAAATCATGACAATTATTCTTTGAGAAATTGAGGGACACTTATGAGTCAACTGGCCTTCTACAGCTGGCACAACCCAGGCCAGAAGACTCCTAAAAAAGCTAAATGAAAACTTTAGGTTTATAGGTCATAAGGAAGTCAGCTGAGAAAGGTTCACGATCTGCTGCTTGTCCACAGAGTAGAGATTGGAAACTGACTTGGCCATGGCAACCACACAGTGATCAAGTTTAGAATCTCTGCTGACAGGAGGAAAAGTGCCAGCAAAACCTCAACCCTGGACATAAGTACAACAGACTTCAGGCTGCTCAGAGAACTAGTGATAAAGACTGCCTGAAAAAACGTTTTTGCAGGTGCTAATGTCCATCAGTGTGGGTCATTTTTTAAACATAAACACCTAAGAGTACAGGAGCTGCAACTCCAAAATGTCAGAAGCCAAACAGGTGATGATTTGGGTTGGCTGAACAGGGGGATTGTCTCTTGGAACTAAGGCAAGAAAGGATGGTATATGCCCAGGGGGGGAAAAAGGTCAAGGGAAGAATATCAAGATGCTACTTGCCACTGCAGGGAGAAAATTTGTACAGCCAAAGCTCAACTGGAGTTGAAGCTGGCCAGAAATGTTGGGAAAAGTGTTTTACAAAATTCATGAATGGCAAAAGGCTGTGAAGAAATAACATTGTCCTGTTACTGGATTAGGATGGTCACCTCATAAACAGGGGCAGAGATGAAGCAGAGATTTTTAAATCATTCTTTACCTCTTACTTCAACACAGATGACAGACCAAGGGGATTTCAGTGCCCTGAGCTGGAGGACCATGGCTGTGACAATGATCAACTCCCAGGTGACCCTGAGCTTGTGTGGGATCTGCTGCTCCAGCTGGATCCCTACAAATCTATGGAGCTTGATGGGATTAATCCTAGAATCTTCAAGGGCCTGGCTGATATCATTGCAAAACCTTTTTCAATTATTTTTGAGGGGTCTTGGGAATCTGGAGAGGTCCCATCTGACTGGAAGCTGATGAACTTTGTCCTGATTTTCAAGAAGGGAAAGAAGGAAGACCCCAGAAACTACAGGCCTGTCTGTCTCACTTCAGTACCTGGTGAAGCAATGGAGAAAATTATTATGAGATATATAGAAAAACACATGGAGGACAATGCAGTCATTGGTCACAGGCAGCACAGCTTCATGAGAGACAAGTCCAGCTTATCAAACCTGATTTCCTTTTATAACAAGGTAACCCCCCTAGCTGATCACAGGAAGCCAGTTAATGTAACAGTTTGGGATTTCAGTAAAACTTTTGATAATTTCTACCATAGTATCCTTCTGGAAAAAACATCCAGCATAGAGCCAGATAAACACAGTATACTCTGTATTTGCCACTAAACTGAGGCACAACACCATTCTTTAAAGACTTGAGGAAGTTTCCATCAGCAGTTCAATATAAACTATTTACTTATTGTAACTAAATACAGAATCCTTCTGAGCTTCAAACACACAGGCAACATACCTCCATTGACTGCAGGGAACTCAATATACATTTGGGATGAATTTGGTTCTAAGAGTTTAAAGCTTGAAGGAAAATTTAAAGGAATCAAGGGAAATCAAGAATATTGAATGAATTCCTGATGCATATGTATTCTTTTATTGAATTGTCTCCTCCAGGGTTTATTATGAATGCATAATTTTTTGTTAGAAAAATTGTTCAAGATTTATTTTTTTAAAGACAAAGAAAGAGCCATACCATGAAGAATTATAAAATTATCTTCTGCATTAACCTGCAGCTGAGACAGAAATTTCAGCCAAGATTAAAGGATGGTTAAGGAGTAGACATCTCTACCCACTGAATCTGAAATGTTTCAGTGGTTATGGATGTCTCAGGCTGGAAGATGTTCTGCCACACTCACATATATCTCACATCTCTCCTTGCAGGCTCATATTCTTGGGGGACGTTATGAGATAACAACAACCCATCAACAAGTCCTACCAACAGCAGCCAAAACTCTGCTGCTGACAGCTGCCATGACCAACGAATCAATCTCAAAAATTAGGCCAGATGTTTTTTTAATAGCTAAGCAAAACACAATTACATCACTGAGAAGACAACAGAGAAAGTCAGCCTGTGATCTTTTCATAAAAGACCACTAAAAAAAATAATTTCAATTTTAATTTTCTCTTCCAAATCAATGTCCTGTGCTCCTATAGAGACACTTCAATACATAGGTATGGAAATATGAATGAAAGAAAATATATGACTCATAAATCTGGCTTGGTGAATGGATTTAAAAGTGCCAGATATGAAATGTGTATCCTTAAGACAGAGTGTAATTAGCACCCAATACTGAGAACATTGCTAACACCAGATGTTGTTCTATTTAACAGGATTCATCATACCTAAGCTTTTCCCACTAACTTGCAAGGACCCTACATAATTAATAACCCTATCTAAGCAGTCTGAGCTTTTAATTAAGGCAAAACAAGTGCTTGCAAGGCATTGATCTAATAGGGTATTCAATCAAACACATGTTACTGCTTTGGTGGCCTTTGGGGAGCATTGTCTCCAAGTTGTTACTTAGGAGACCAGAGCCAGATTTTGGCTTTGACTAGCAGATGCTGCAATAATAAAAATAAAATAATCACAAACTACTTTCAAATCATCAGTAAGGATAAGATAGCCTAATAATTTTATTAGATCCACTACAATGTAGAAACTAGCTGCTCATGATTTGGATAGATGCATTCTTTCCTGGGTGAAAAATTGGCGGAAGGATGAGATCAGAGTGGCAGTGAGTGGAGTTAAAACCACCTGGTGGCAAAGCACTAATGGTATTCCCCAGGGCTCAGTACTGGGGCCAGTCCTGTTTAACATCTTTAATAATGATTTGGATGAAAACTCAATGAGTTTGCAGCTGGCACCAAGTTAGATGGGAGTAGGGGGTAGGAACTCAATGGGCTGAGGAAAACTGTATGAATTTCAATAAGGTGAAGTGCTGGGCCCTGCTCCTCAATTGCAACAAGCCCAGATGGCTCTGCAGGCTGGGGACAGAGTGTCTGGAAAGGTGCCCTGCAGAAAGGGTCTTGGTCAAGGGTCCTGGCTGACCATTGGCTGAACACGAGCCAGCAATGTGCCCAGGTGGCCAAGAAGGCAAATGGCACCCTGGCCTGTACCAAGAACAGTGTGACCAGCAGGACTGGGGAAGAGATTGTCCCTCTGTACTTTGCACTGGTGAGGCCACGCCTTAAATCCAGTATTGGTTTGGGCCCTACACTATAAAAAGAATATTGAAGTGCTGGAGCATGTCCAAAGAAGGGCAATGGAGGGGGTAAATGGTCTAAAAAATAATTCCTATGAGGAATGGATGAGGAAACTTGGGTTGTCTAGCCTGGAGAAAAGGAGGTTCAGGAGGGACCCCATTGCTCTCTACAACTGTCTGAAAGGAGTTCATAGTGAGGTGAGGGTCAGTCACTTCTGTCATGTGAAAGTGGAAGGATGAGAGGAAATGGCCTTGAGTTGTACATGGGGAACTTCAGATTAGATATTAGGGAGAAAAAAACACTGAAAGAGGGTTAGGCACTGGAATCAGTTGCCCAGGGAAGGTGCAATCTCTGGAAGTGTTCAAGAGATGTCTGAGTGCGGCACTTGGGTATATGTTTTAGGGTGATTGTGGTGGTGCTGGGTTGATGGTTGGACTAGATGACCTTGAAGGCCTCTTCCAAACTTGATGATTCTCTGATTCTGTGATCCTCTGATTTATTTTTTATCAGTATTGTAGAGTCTTGAATATACTTTTATTTGAGTCCAGCATTTACCTGGAGTCCTTCAATTCCTGTTTTCACATTATCCACCTGGCTAACAAACATTTCATTGATAATTCCTTCCCAGCTGCATACTCTTTTTCTTCCTCCATCATAGCACATAGGCCCTTCTCTATCTTCAGTAATTCTTGCAGTGTTCCCAGCTCTTTGTACCTGTGTACATTCTGCAGTATGTTTGCAAGAGGGAGGCTGAGTTAGAGGTCTTTCTTTTCAGTTTTTCCACCTAAACACTGGAAAGGCTGACTGTTAATAAATGTATCTTCTCTCCATTTGAGTGCCCTGAGCAGCATTTATGTAGCACAGTGTGTACCAGTCCAGATAAAAGTGAGGAATATCTTGTTAATTGAGTGGAGGGCATCTTAATTGAATCTAAAAATTTATGGAAAGTATATTTTAAAATTTAGTAATTTGACCAAATATGATCAGCTTTCAAGCCATGATTCACATTTCTGAATTCTAAAAATCATCTACCTATCATGTATCAAGGCCCTGTTGCTTGAAGGCACCATAATTTTAAAAACAAATGGAAATACTTTCTGCCAAGATCCTGGCTTGACCATATTATTGAATAAGCCTTGTAATAAATATAGAAATTAAACAGCTCCTTTGTGTGCCAATACTTTATTAGTTATCACAGATTAACAGATGCTATAAATCCTGTTTAGATTTTTAGGACTATCATTGCCATCAACTGGTTTCACCCCTTTTAGAAACAGCATGTGCTCATTCCTGCATTCATGAGCACAGTGTATGCACTGGCTTAGTATCTCTGCTAATACTGAGGGTGAAAATAAGTATTAATCCTTTACAGAATACCACTTTAGAAGGAAAACATTAGAAAAAATATTTTTACTGAGCATACATTGTGAATACCATGCTGCTGTGTCTCCAGAAAAGTTTATAAAGCTAAGAATCCTGTATAACATGAACATGGACTTAAAATAAAACTGTTAAGCCAGATCCAATAGACAAAGCTCCTGCAGGAAAGGTAAATTAAAACCAGTTTCAAACTAAAGATTAATGGCATACTGCTTGTATTTGTGTGAATTTATATATCCCTTACACAGCCTATTCAGTCTACCTTTAATTTTATCAAGCAGTCATGTTATTGCCTTAATGCTTACTCAAATGTACAACAATTTTAAAAAATTCATAATCTTGATGTAACTTAAGATAACACTAAGGACCCATACCATGTCAAACCTGATGTATCAGATATCATTTCCCATTGAATGAGAACCCCTCATGCCACAGAAATTTAACTAAATCCACAAAGCATATAGATTATTCTAACACAAAATAGGACAAAAAGGAGAGAGGTGGAGGAGAGGCGGTAGAGTCTCTAAGAAAATAAAACAAAATAAGTCTCTAATAAAATAAAAGACACTGATTTTGATATCCATTCTGGAGCTTTAATATGGGTACCACTTTGTTAACAAAGCCATTTCCATTGCATACTACGAATAAAAGGAATTGCAAGGGCCCTCAGTTGTATATTGAAAAATGTAGTGCAATAATTACTGAGAAGTTATACCACATCTTTAGATCAGTTCCTAAATGCAAAGTTTTGCCACCTTTGCCTCCCCTAATAATCTTCAGTCCTCTCTAGGAAGAATATGAATTCTAATGAAACACTTTAAAAAAACAATGAATAAATCATTGAGTTAATCCCCCTTGATAATGCACGCACTGAAAAACTTAATTCCTAATTTCCATTGACACACACACAAAAATGAAATTTTACTTTCATTAAAACTAAAATAGCAGATGTGAGGTGTTTTTATTAAAATTGATGGCAAGCAATAAGTCTTTAAAAGCTTCTAATGCTATATATGGTATGCAAGGTATGAGCAAATCATCCCCCTGGGAATGAGTTGTGATGCTAGTTTACCAGTGATTTTTAGTGATTAAGGTTTTATTTTCTCCATTATATTAAAAAGTGAGAAAGGAAATAGCAGCAGTAACACAACAGCTCAGGCCTTATTATCATATTCTTTGTTCATGAAACCTACTGAGTGTCATTGACAGTCATAAATATCCAGAGGCAAGTGTAAAAGTAGAAAGGGAAAAATCTTAACATTCAAATAATCTAAATACAGTAGAAGAAACAGTTAATTGAATTTTTGTTGGTTGTGTTCATGCTGAACATTAAACTTTCTTATTAGACAGACACCAAATCCCCTCATCAAAAGAAAAACTAAGATACATATTTGCACTAGGGTGTATGAATAAATCCATATAAAAATCAATCACAGAATCAATCATAGAATCATACAGCTCTAGCTTGAAAGAGATCTCAAGGAAATAAGTAGAGTTCCACACAAAAAAATAAAAAAATTAAAAAAAGCAGTTTTACCAACATTATAGACTTGAAAGTCTAATTTGAACTTCAGTATGTTTGCATGCAAGATATATACATATAGATAAATAGAAAGATTGATGCTAGAGAAAATGAATGGTTACATTAAAAAAGATTCAAGTGTTGAAACAGTCCTCAAAGTCTTCCCTAGACATGTCATACCTACTATCTTACCAAAGTATTCACTACTATCTAAATTTTAATTTTCTTACATTTTAAGATGCAGAAAACCAACTTTGATACTTTGAACCTTGTGTAACTATTAGGCTGTTGTCTGTTCTAGATATTTTACATAAGCTGAAGGCTATAGATATACTTAAACAGTACCATATTGCTTTGAACAAAGCAGGACTTAAAATGTGAAGGAGCAGTTTCTAGCTAATGATATGGCAAAGGTGGTAGGGGAAAAAAAAGTATAAAACAAAGCATTTACAAGAGTATGTGGAATGAAAACCTCTCAATTCTGCTTCATTCTAATGTAATATTTTTATTTCAGGGTGATATAATCAAGATGACAGAGTTGGCTAGTGACAGGGTTCTGAAAGAGCTCCAGATTCCTCATTTCCACTCGATTTCCTCCATGTTGAAACACATCACATCTTCTTCAGAAGAGTAATTGTATCATGGGGAAGCAGAACTTCCAGAGGCAGAACTTCCTGTCACTTCAGCAAGATGCTTCACACCTCACACTTTGATGAGCAGATCACCATAAAGAAACATAAATTGAACATAAAATACATGCCAGCTCATTCTTTCCTACCTGGAAATATGTCCTAACAAATTACCCATACTTGAAATGGGGGTTTAATGAAATGAAGCATAAAATACAAACAGATCCCCATGACTGTGGCAAATGGAATCCTTACTGCTTTCTTCCATAATGGCCATAGAAATACTTTCACAAATCTTTAGAAACATATTTTAAATTATTCCCTTAAGCCTACTCAGATCTGCCTTATGATGAATGTGGGAGGTTGAGTGAGAGCAGTTTATATGCCAAGGAGCAGGAAAAACAAAATTACAAAGGACAGATTTAATAATAGGAAAGAGGGTGTTAGTTCTTATGGTTTCTTTTCCTTAAGTATGTCTCATGGCCCTGTTCTTATTTCCTTACACTATAGCCAGACATTTTTGCTATGAAAGGATACTACTGGTTTTAATTTGTATTGTCTTTTTTACCTTTTCTGGTGTCTTATCACTTTAAATGTCAGTTACAGGCAAAGCACTTTACTAATTACAGTATTTTTAATATGTTTGTCATCTGTGTTCTACAACCGGATAAATTCAATAACTGTAATGTAAAATATCATTATCTAGGTTAATTTTGCTTCCTATATCCTGGAAATTTTGTATTCCCCTAATTATTTTAAACTTGCAAGGAACAAGATATTTCCTTGGTCAATATAATTTTTAAAAGCATGACTGTCTTCATTGAATACTTATATCTACAGAATGATTTAAAATTAAATTGAAGTACGGATTTTCATAGACTCTGTTACAGTTCTTCAAAAAGCACTTAAAAAACTTATTTCAAACAAATAACAAAAATGACTGGACATACCTTCTCAAAGAGCACAGCTGCCTATCAGGACAGCTGTGATCTAGGAAAAGACCAGACCTTTTGAAAACCTACACCAAGGGTATATCTCACACGCAGGTTATAAGCCAGAATCACAGAGGTAAACATCATGACATCTGAGGGACACTGTGTTAGTCAGCTCAGAATCCAGCCTCACTGACTGCTGTCCAATGGGGATAACATACAGACCTTTTCATACCACTGAGCATTAATTAGGCTGCTACCAGCTTTCTTTGTGTTACCAGTTATAAATATTAATAGCATTTGTATGTTTTATTCATTTCTCTAAGTGGCAACTTTAGGATTCTTCCCATTTTACATGGGCCTCTACAATATGTCACACCAAAAAGTTCTAAATTAAAAAAAAAAAAAAATCAAAGTAAAATGTTTTCTATCATGAAAGCAAAAGGGAGTCACACAACACTGTCACTGCACTGGTAACTGCACTCTATCTCCTGAGAGAAGATTCCTGATGTTTAACTGCTACACGTTCTTCACATCCCTTTGTTCGCCACAAAAAGGCCAGGTTACATTTGTGATTTTCAGTGCAATTACTCTCCAGTCAATCCTGATTTCCTCAGCATTGTCTCAACTCAGTGTGGTCCTTTTTAATTCAGGGACACAGATTGCATACAGATTGTATGTGCCTTTCCTTGCTGTGAGACAATTTCATATAGCAGTCGATATCACTGCTTATAACCAGTACAAGCAAACTGCAACTTATACCCTATCACTTTAATATAGTAATTCCTACTCAGAAAAATAACATTTGTATCTGATGTCTGCTTTGCACCTCTAGGATTGAATTCTTCTGAAAAAAGGTCATTTACCTACTTAAAATGTTTTCTTTGGATGGCACAAGATCACTGCAGAGGATGTTCTCTTCAGTGATTGCTAAAATAGTTTAAAGCAGCAAGCTGAACTTTAAACATATACTTCTTGGATGCTTTAGATGGAAGTAATGGATCCCATTCAATTCATCTGAATGTACATTTCTGTAACAGAAGATAGCACTGGAGAACTCATTTTTCATTTCTGCTTCAGCTGTATTCATAATTCAGACATTTTTAACATTTTGCTTTGTGTTTTCTTTTGAAGATAAACTCACTTAAAGATTTAGGCTTGACAACACAGAAATCTGCCACTCCCTTTATAGGAGAATTAAACTGCAGAATAACGAGAGACAGCCAGTACTTGCAGAAAAAGAGACAGATCTCCAAAGCTAGGAAGAAAAATACTCAGGGATAGGAAAAGGTCATGTTTTCTCATAGAAAAGTCCTTTCTGTAGCTGTCAGGACAGGCTGCTGGCTGCAAGGGTCTAGTAAAAGAATAAGTATAACCAGTAAGTAGGTAACTATGCTCCTGGATACAAGAGTAGGGCAGAAGCAGGATTCAGAAGAGTGTTGCAATACGCTAAGGATATAAGCAAGAGCCAGAATCTAGACTAAGGAATGAAATTTGGTGAGTCTTTTTTTGATGAGTCTTTCCTACAATGTATTCTGAAAAGATCAAGCAAAGTCAGGAATGAATTTCACCAACCATCCAAAAATGAAACACAGGAGGGAATCTGCAACAAACTACATGTGATTTCAAATGCCTTACTTGAGAAAGAAATACTTACTAGGCAATTTGAAGTTCTCTTAGTCTGGATTTAGTTGAAATTTCATCAGGATTAGCTGGAATCAAAGGAGACCAGTCTTAACCAAGATGCTGAATATAGATTCTGGCAAGGTCTACTTTGCTTTATGGCTGGCCAACTAGATAGTGATCCTGTTACTACAAATATTCCAGAACTACTTATAGGATGTTCTCTCTTGCTAAGCCAAGAACATCATCCATGGTTACAAGAGGTACCACGCTCTTAAAGTGGAAAAAGTTTTGGATGTGCTTAGGTAAGGCAAAAAAGGAAGACAGTAATAAGGGTAAGAAACACTTAAGGATTCCCCAGTCTAGACACTTTATTGCTTCTGTGATGAGAATGTTATTCAGAACATGGTAACTTAGTGGCAGTTCTCTCAGAAGTGTTTCAAAAATAACATAAACTATTTCATGTGGATTAAATACAGGAAAATATCCTCAGATAAAAGGGTAATATTTCATACAATGTTTAATGGAAAGACTTCAACTTTGAAGTCTCATAAAAATTAAACAAGAGGAGAAATTACTCCAGAAAAACAGTTGTTAAGATTTTGTGTTGGAATAAAGAAAGATAGGGAAAACTGTGAGTGGCTGCTTGTGATACCGCAATCAGAAAATAATCCAATTCTCCTACTCAAGCATTGACTAAATTTGCAGAAGTCAATGGCATTACTCACATAGTTACTCACCTCTACATGACTAAGTCTATGCAAATCCACCCCAGACAATGACTATACTTAATGGTGTAACTCTACCTGTGCTTCACACTTTAGTGAAATGTTATCACTTTTTCCTGGGAAACTCTATGATTTGGGGTCCATCCAAATTTTTAAGTCTATAGACAGCTAAAGATACTGAGAAGATCCATTCACTCATTCAATTCTCATGCCATCCCACCACTGCCAACACTCAATCCCCAGCCACAGTCTTGTTAATGTCAAAGGACTTCTGAGACAAATCCAAGGAAGAGATAGAAATATCAATTATTTATAGACTCAAAACAGTTCTCAGTCCAAATTTTCAATGAAAACATGCAAACAAACAAGATACCAAACAACAAACAAACCAAAAACCAAAACCAAACTCCTCAAAAAAAACCAAACAAAAAAACGCCCAAAACACAAAACAAAAAAACAAAAAACCCCAAACAAAACCAAACCAAACAAACAAAAAAACCTAAATATAACAAACCACACCACAACCAAGAAACAGCAACCAAATTGTTTCCCATTTTGAGATATGTGTAGATATATTAAGAAAAAAAACTCCATTTCTGAAATTTTCAGCACTACAGACTGAAGGAAAATGCTCAGGGTTATGCTCTTCCCCAGAACATCTTCCCCAGATCTTGTTTTAGGTAGTATTTGGTAGGATTAACTGTAAATGTGGCAGCATTATTGCAGAGAGTTGGGCACACATTTGAGATGCACAGTTTATTCTGCATTTGTTTACTATATTCCCTGTGAAGCAAAAATTGGCACAATGAAGACACATTGCTCTGAAAATTTTAATTAAAGTTTGTAATGCATGAGTGGATACCTAAACCCAAATATCAAACTCATCAGCTGTTCTGCCACTACTCCTTCCCCTGAAACACACACAGCATATGAAATGGAAAGAACTTAAGATCTAACCATAAACCTTCAGCTACAGAGGTGATTTCATCTTTTTTTTTATTGGTTAGAGCATGTCCAGGAGCCCCTCTGTCATATGATATAGGGAGCAGAAAAGGTTAGGCTCAATCTGCATGGGAGTCCCTTCAAATATACATGGGAAGAGAACTTTCCCAGAGCCAAGCACTTTATTCCTGTCTCCTGGCAACTGACATAGAATTTCCTTGAATAAATGACTAATCAAATTGTACACAGAAACTCCTGCTTGGCAAAACATTTTATAAAGAGCAGACATGTCTAAATGTCATAGCAAATGTTGCTATAATCACAAGTGGTTTATGGATAATGCCATGAGCAGTGCCAGAAACTCAGGATTTATGAAAGATAACACACATGCTCAGGATTATATATCTTTCTCACTTTTCCTATGTTCCTCCTTAACTCCACATGTTTCTCACATCCTTAAACTTGAAGGCATGCTACCCATTCCCTGACACCAGCCTCTCAGCTTGCCAAATGAAAAATGCATGATTTATTCATCCTCTAGGGCTGCAACCACCAGGATACTGTGTGCCACCCCAGCCTCTGTGGATGAGCATGCAAAATCAGCTCCTAATGGTTGCATTTCTAATGTCTATATAATATGCACACACATGTACTCTATCCTCCTTTTCCCATCAGGATTTATTCCATAGATGGTCCAGCTGCAGGGTGGGAACTAGAAAAAAAACCAACTGAAAACTTATTTACAGAAAAAAATCTTGTTTATATGAAAGAAAACAATCAAGAATTCCTCTTCCCTGTACACCTAAATTCAGCAAAAACTGGAAAGTACACAGGAAAAAACAAACTAAATGCTGAAAATTATGTTAACATCGAAAATTATAATTTGTTCTTCTTTAGAACAATTAGACATATTCCTGCCAACATAATAAATCCTGGTACATCACTGGAACAAAAAACAAGGGTTCCATAATGCTGTACACAGAAGTTGAATCTATGAATAAACTCAACATAAAAGTACAAACTTTTACATTTCCCCTCTGTTCTTCTCTTTATAGACTAGCCATTAATACTAATGCCATCTTTTTGATAGCCTGTGATTTCCCAGCACTGTGTCTGACCGTTGTGTTATGAATGAGTGTTGGAGATATTAAAAACTCATCAGCAAGGCTATCAGCAAAAGCCAGATTTAATATTAAGCGACCACAAGACAAAGTTTTTTGGCAAAATTCACTTCACTACTTATAGGACAGTTAAGGTACAGCAAAGAAAAACAAACAACAGCAAAACCAAACAAAATCCAAGCAATCAAAACAGAAATGAACTGGGAACTAATTAGGGTGTGTGTATATGTGTGTGTTTGTGTGTGCATGTTTAGGTGCATGTGACAAAATGACAAGGATAAAAAAGGATGCAGCCTAAAATTTTACCAGCACTCAAACTTAACAGTACTTTAACATAAGTTATACCTTTAATCTAAAATTTAACAAAGGGACAACACTTATATCTTACTTAATGTAACCTTAATTTGTAACTTAACCTTAAAAAATTAACAAAGAAATAACACTTAGCACCATTGAACCTAATTTAAAACTTCAAAATTATATTTAGTAACTTAGCAAAAGAACACATAGCAGCATTTAAGTAAAGTCATGAGTCACAAGCTTACAGGCCTAACTTACTTAGACATCTAAGGTACTTTAACATCTAATAAAGCAGCATTTCTCCCAGATTCATTATAATATGCACCAGTTTATGCATCCAGACATAAAGAGTCAGTGCAAGCAAGGTACCTGTGAAAAATTCCCCCCAGAGGTCAGCAAAATACTCACTTTGGATGCCTTTGCATCTCCCAGTGGGTGAAGGGTAGGGCCTTGAGGAGTAAGGGTACGGAGTCATGGCTATTCAGCCATCCTCCAAGTACAGCAAACAAGAGTTTTCTGGCTCTGAGGGGCCCCACTCAGCTGAAGGTTGCTGATCACAGCCTGCTGCAAGGCCCAGGAGAGCTCCAAGGGTCTCGTTTTGGACCACAGTTTATTGGGTCTTAGGGGAGAGGGTTTTAGTCATAAGAATGTTTTATCCTGGCCACAGTTGGTGTTGGCTTCTTTGAAAGTGTAAGAACAGGGATGTTATGCCATTCAGGGAAGAAAAATATTTTCCAGGGCTGTTTATACAGAAAACAGGAGCTCATTAGCAATTCCTGGGAGCAGAGAATACCTCTGATAATCTTGGGAAGAGCTGAGCCCAGGTGCTATTTTTCAAGGCCGAGGTCTAACCACCATTTCTCAGATCTGCAGCCTGGAAAGGATGTGGGGGGATGCACCACCACCAATTGTTCCTTCAAAACCACAAAACCAATAGTTAATCATAATGTGAAGTAGATGCAGCTATAGAAGTGTGACTGTAAGACAGGTACACGGGTTTTAGTTGTTTAAAACTTAGCCAGCCATTATGCAATCATTTCAAAACATTTTATTCCTTCTGTCTACCAGATTAAATTTTGGAGTGAATATCTCTGCATAAACAGCCAAGCCTTCCTGCAAACAAGGAAAGATATTGGTTTTGTTCAGACCAAGAAGCATGCAAATCTTTGAGAGTTCAAGTACCTCCACCATCTGGGAAAGAAACAAAAAACTTGACAGAGCATTTCTCCTTGCTTCAGAAATGTTTTAGCATCCCGTGAGACTTTCCTTAAATCTGAGCATCTGAAGATTTCTTCCTGTTCGGTTTTGCAGAACAGCATATCCATGCTGAGCATGTTCCATCCCAGGAGAGTCAGAAATTCCTCAGACAGTCAGGAACTGTTCCTCCCCACCACTGCCCTCCACCCCCCAAGGAATAATCTGATTCTGCATTCAGTAAATGAGAGAAAGGAGGGTGTCTAGGGACTGCAACAGACCCAAAGGGGGTATGTATCACAATTCATATGCAAAAGGCTATAGAGAAGGTTGCACTGCTAATATTAATGTCAGCATTTGACTACTTAAGCATAAAATTCTGTAAATTGCATGTAGTTTTCTGTGAATTAGAAATACAAAGATCCTTTAGTTTCTCTCTTTTTTTAGTCTCAGGCTGTTGCTATTGTGCATATGTATTTGTTTCAGAGGAATGGCTCTTCAGTTACTTCTCCTAGGAAACCTTGTCATAGACGAAGAAACCTTGTTTTAAGTTGGGGTTTTTTCTCTTGCTGTGCATATTTTTTATTTTTTTTTTCTTTTTCATCTCTTTAGTGGGTTGACCCTGGCTGGATGCCAGGAACTCTTCTATCACTCCTCAGCTGAACTGGAAGAGAAAATATAAGGCTTGTAGGTCGAGATAAAAACAGGGAGAGATCACTAGCCCATTACTCTCATGGGCAGAACAAACTCAGGGAAATTAACTGAATTTATTACCTATCAAATAAGAGTAGGATAATGGCAAATAAAGCCAAATCCTAAAAACCTCTTCCCCCACTCATCACTCTCTCCACACTCAACTTCACTAATTATTTTCTCTCTCTTCCCCTAGAGAGGCACGGGGCGACAGGTAATGGGTGTTTTAGTCAGTTTATCATATGTTGTTTCTGCTGCTCTTTCCTCCTCAGCAGGAGGACTCTCACACTCTTCTCCTGCTCCAGCATGGAGTACATTCCACAGGAGCACAAAATATTCAGAGTTGGAGAAAACCTACAAGGATCATGAAGTCCAGCTAGTAAGTGAATGGCCCATACAGAGAGTCCTCCATGAATGCGTTTCTCCATCATGAGTCTTTCCCATGGGATGTAGTTCTGTAGGAGCTGCTCCAGGGTGGGTCTCTTCTCCTGGGGTGCAGTCTTTCAGGAACAGGCTGCTCCAGCATAGGTCCCCCATAAGGTCACAAGTCCTCCTCTCTCCATGGGTCCACAGATTCTTCAGGGAACTGCTCCTGCTCAGGCTTCCCATGGGGTCACATCTTCCTCCAGACATCCACCTGCTCTGATGTGTGGTGGGGTCTGCTCCACCATGGATCTCTTAGGGCTGCAGGAGCACAGCTGCTTCACCGTGGTCTTTACTATGAGCTGCAGGGGAATCTGTTCCCAAGTATGGAGCTCCTCCTACCCCTCCTTCTTCACTGCTCTTGGGGTCTGCAGGGCCGTGGCTCTCACAGGTTCCCACTCCTCTTTCTGACTGTGGTTCCTGTTGTGCAGCAGTTTCCTCCCTTCCCCTGTCCTGCTGCTACCAAACCCTTGCTATGCAAACCAAATAAAACCCCTGTGAATGCATATCTATTCAAAGTTGCAGAGCACTTGAGCCAGAGTAGCCAGAGAGTTGGAGTGGGCACAATATAAAACCAAAAGCAAAGACCTCCACCTGAAGAACACCCAGGAGCATTCCTTGGGAGTTTTTGTTTGTGGGAACAAAGCAGAAGAGGGGTGCAAGAGTGGTCACTGTGTGAAATCACTGGGTGTGCACTCTTGCAGAGGGAGTGGACCCCAGCACCCCATTAGCTGCTCAAGATCAGTGCAGGGCAGATTACAGTCTGACAGCAGCTGTCAGAATTAATCCATCCAGCAAACTACAGCTAGAAAACAGACACCTTGCACAGCAGCTTCCTCAGCTCCCAATTCAGTTCCACTTGGTGGATCTTTCTGGTGCTTGAATAACAAATCTGTTTTTTTCATGTCTGATCTATTGATTAAATTTTGGGTTTCAAGTTTGAGCAGATCTTCCTGTGTTTCACAAGGTCTTATTTATGTTTTCTTCCAAGGCAAAAATGTATTGTAAGGCTGTTTTATTTGCAAGGCAATGTTTAACAAAACAGTATGAGATGTAGCTGATTAAAAACGCAGCCAACAATAAAGTGATTATCTTTCAGCATAGTGTGTGGTGCCATATGGTGACTGAGCAAGTGGGAAGAACTAATGCTTGATATGCAGCTCTGGTGATTTACGCTTACTGACTTCCTGTAGAAAATTACTTCTTCTTTCATAAAAAACTAATTATCTTAAAAAGTACATGTTTGCAGAGAAAATTTATATTGATAAAGTTGCCAGTGCAGTATTCAAGTGAATTAATGATCTATAAAAAGCTCAAGAGGTAGGTGCTTTCTGAAACACCTGTCTTGATCTGTCCTGCTGACCCTGAGCAGGAAATAATTTGCTTGAAATAAAAATGAGCAGCTGTTTTTAATGGTTTTTTTTATTGTTTATTATATTTATAAACAGTGTATAATTGCACCAAATCAGGAAATATACATATGAGCAAAAATGATTATTTTGATTTTGCTTTTTTTTTATTTCTATTAATAAAACTGAAGACTTTGTAAAAAAGGTCTATTGTTTCATAAACTCAGGGAGTTTTTTTTCCTACAACAAAAAAAACAAAACAAAAGAGGTAACAACCTGAAAAACAAAGACGTTAGACTTAAAGCAGCAATCATATATTTACAATGAAAACTTAATGTAAAATTTTTAACTGACCTTATAGAACCATTTGTTTATCCTTATTAAATACATTCAAAACACCCCTTCTCTCACTGTAGTGTAAATCTAAAATAATGCTACTGTGTTAATAAATATCATTGCGAAAGGCAGGCACCTTAAGAACCACACTTTTAGCCTGGTGAAACCATTGGGAACCTTTACACTCAAGTGTCTTAATACATAGATTAGATATAATTTGTCTTTTGTGTAAGACATTAGATAATTTCTAATATGTAAAAAATTAGTCATGTGGGATATCACAGTAGATGTTTTCATTATTCCTGTGTTTTCTGTTCAGTCCTTCCTTCTATTATGTAGATGTTTCATTTTTATCTCCTGAAAGCATTATTATATAAGTGAATTCCTTTCAGTCAGTCAATCTCATATTGAAGAAACAGGCTGAATCCCACAGAGGCTTGTAGTGGCTCAAAATATGTTTTTCATTTCACTCTGAAGATGACAAGTGCAACTGTCCTGCCTTCATCCTCCCCATTACTTATAGTTTATTTTTTTTTTCCTTTCTCACAGTTATTAATATTTAATATTATTTATATGTAAATTATATAAATTATTCAATTTTTTTTCTCTACCCTAATTACTTTAAAGGCTCATCACCTTGACAGAATAAAGCTTTCTGTTCTTTCCTTATCCTTGTTCTTACCTTCTTTTTCTCCAGGAAAACAGAATCATTATTTGTCACACAATTATGTATTCTAATTCTTCCCCTTATTCTGCTCATATTTGAGTTTGGTGATCCTACGTGATGGCTCTATATTCTGTAATTTTCATAAGCTCTGCTGTGGAGTCAGTGTGAAGAAGGAATCATGCACACAGATCTTTATGTCTAACACTGGCTGCTGAAGGTCCAGCACTGCTTTGGTATTAGTGTAGAACAGTGTTAAAGAGAAGCAGCCTCACTGAAAACAGCAGTTGCAATGATTTTTTTACTTGAATTTAATTCAAATTTAAAACTTATAATCAGTTGAAAGAAGACTGAGGATATTCTAGCTGTTCATTCAACAACACATTAACCCATATTGCTTGAGGATATAATGGAGGGACTTTTTATTAAATAAAAAAGTAAAAGATCTGGTGCTTAGTCTCTTTCTTCTGCATATATGCAAATCTTCAGGATCCACTGGGAAAAGAACATGCATTAGCAGAATACCATAAATCATATCCATCTGTTTCTCTACTAATTCACTCACAAAATTGCAATAAAATGTGTAGCTTAATACAAAAAAAAAAAAATACTATCTAGCTTTAACCATAAATTGTAAATATTTGCAGAATATTAAACTATATTATGTATATTATTTTGAATTTGGTCTTCTTCCTTACAAAACAACATAAAGTATTTATCTTCTAACACTGGTTCAAAGGTACTATGGTAACATGAGTAATGTTGTGAAAGTAATGTTATTATGGATAAGTCCCTAAGAACTCTATCAAATGAGAAGACAAAGAAATAGAAAGTACAGGGGAAATTTCAAATTTGTTTGTTTGTTTCTTAAGGGGTTAAAAAAGTCAGAAAATCATAAAGAAGATAATGATTCCAGAAGACAGTGGAAAGAAGGCAGAAGGAGTATCAGCATACAGGACACTGTACAGGGTGTAGGAAACAAAAAAGCTACAAGTTTAGATGAAAGCATGTTCTCTCCTGCTCTAGAATAAATTTCCTTTCTTCCCCGGCAAGTTTTGTCACAGAAGTGAAAGGGCCAACAAAGCAGCAAGGACTGTAACATCTCAATTCCATGGATTCCATCAGAAGATGCAACTGTATATCTTACAGAAACTGAGGGGTGTTTCTCTTACAGAAAAACTGTAAATTTCTCTTACAGAGAAACTGGGGCGGAGCAAACGAAAGGACAGAGGGTGTGACATAGAATGAATGCTGAAAGAGACCTACAAAGTCCTGGAGCAATTTAGCTTGAGAGAAATATCTGAAGATCATCTAGTCCAAGTGCCTGCAGGAAGAGTGGTTTACCTCAAAGATAGGTAAGATTGCTTAGAGTCTCTGCCAAATTTTGGGTGTCACCAAGCATAGACATCTTATTCTTCTCTGGAAGACAAGTTTTCATCTTTGTCCACTCTTACATGCAACCTAAACTTCTGGCAGAGGAATTTAAAATACTGCTGGCAACTGTCAAAATCAAATATGCCCAATGAGATGAGCACATTTTATTGCATTTTATCACTTTTTAATGTTTTATTTCAAACAAAAACATGGGTAAAACTGAATCAGAGCCTAACACACTAGTAAGGAAGGATGGCTGAGCTTGTTTGATGTTTTTTTGAGAATTCCAGATCCTTTTTATGTAGTACACATAATCTGGACTTCTTTTCAAAACAGCACATCAGACAATCCAGAGATGTTGTCCTGAGCCTGTCTCTTCTGTGTGAATGCATCACGGCCTCACAAACAAGTGGATGGAATATAAAAAGACTGAGAATTTAGTTAATTTATCCATTCTCAAATCCATGTAAAATCTCACAGTGTAGATATTTTGATTTCAATTAGATGACTAATTTTAAGTACTTAAGTGCTTCACTAGGTAAATGTGAGAAAAAGAGTAAAAGAGTACCTTATATATTCTCATATAAATGCTCCCTGAGAATGGATCCACAGCCATCCTGGAAAAGCAGTGAATGCAAGGGATTCTTATACATCACAGCCCTTTCTGACATGGCATTTTTGTGTCTGAAGGTGTTTTACTAATCTGAACATAGAAATTTTAGCATCTGCTGGTTTCTGAGGTTAGAAGAAAGCCTGTAATTTACAACTGATTTACGTGCATCATTTACGACTGCCTGTTCCTGTGTTTCAAAGTTCATAGAACACAGATTATTAGCTTAAATTCAAATTTCCTGTGCTATATAAAAAGCATAAAAGCTAACATGATTTTTCATAACAAAGAAGAATAGCATGCTTAAAATGTAGCACACTTGACATGATGTAATAGAAACAATCCAAAGTGGGAAATAGAAAACAAAGATTCCTTTATTCAACTCTGATTTACATAAGATTTTTACACATATATATTTAAATTCCTTAAGCTATATCTTAAACAAGAGACTACTACTAAAACCTCATTTTTGCACAATAGGATTTTTAGTAATTATAACTATTTTAGTATTTTATCTCTGTTCTCATAGCTCTTGTCATTAAGAAAATTATTTAAGATTATAATACATGGTATTTGAGAAGAAGAGGTAATGTAATGTAAAGGAATACAAATTATGATAGGAGATCTAAAATAATTGTGACCTCCAGCCTTGCAGAAAATGAGGAATTTTAATATAAAACAAGCAGCTTCTTGTCATTCACAAAGATGAAAATGCACAATGGACAGTCTTATTTCAATGCTGCTGAATAATAAAACAAGAGGCCAGACATGACTCAGAGTCTGCTCATAAATTAGTCTTTTGACATGGAACAAGGAGACACAAGGAAATGGAAGGCAGAAAAGAGAAAAGAAGATAAATAGCAAAGCCATGCTTCAAGTGGCTTCTGCTCTATTACTCTTCGACAATTACATTAAATATTAAATAGTGAAATTACTGATAAAAGCAGTAAACAAACATTCTGTAATGCACCAAGTTATTGAAATCAATAGTAGATTATCTATAAATTGATGTAAGGCCACTGTAGATGCAACTTTGTTCTGTAAGATACGATAAGCCTAGAGATGATTCCCATTACACTTAAAATCCCAAAATTGACAATTTTGAGAACATAAAAGTATTTCTTATTCCTATCAATGGCAATAGCAGAAAAAAAAAAAAAAAAGAAAGCAGATTAAATTAACATAACATTATGAATTTACATGGGTCAAAATTACATGACACAGAAATCCCACATTACACCTACAGTCAACATAGCCAGGTTTGTCTGTTTACCACCAAGGAAAATGGTGTTTGATTTAGAGATTTCATTTAGAGGCTTTTACACATGACAAACCAGGCCTGCTGAGCTTAATTTGCAGTTGGTGTTGGAAGGAGGTTGGCACTGTGCTGTTCTCTGCCTGCCCATGTTACATGCACATCTGAGGTGGCTCAGCTAAACTCAGAGATCTGACAGAGCTCAGATTTTTTTTAATATTAAAAAATAATAAGTGTCTATATCTATCTATCTATCTATCTACCTATCTATCTATCTATCTTTTTGAGGTGTTTTCTATGTGTAACAACAAAGCCAATCTTCCATACTTCTAGGATATTTTTACCAAATAAATGGGGTTCAGCTGAAGAAATTCAGTTGATGAAACTGAGACAGAAATCTACCACATCAACCTGTGTTATGCAAGCCTGCAGACAAAATGCAGCAGGAATTAGTACTGAGATTTCTGAGACTTTAGCATTCAGCAGTTGCCAGTTTAGTAGCGAGACAGCACCAAAGCCTATCCAGATGTATGGTATTTTATAGCTGAAAATGTGGCTGAGTTGCAAGCTAAATAACTATTTAAGAATCTTAAGAACCTTGTCTGCATCTTAAATACATTTTCAGTGTCATACTAGGAAAAACTGTGAAGAGAAGAGAGCACAAAAAGTAGTAAAAAATTGAAACAAGTAATAATAATTTTTGACTATGTCAATCTGAAGGAATAGATTTGATAGAATTTGGGGATATTTTGGGGTAACATCAACACCACTGTTAAGAAATATACATGTCCTGACTCTGTTCCCTGATTGTGACTAAATAATGGTGGAAAATTAAGTGTTAAAGATTTAAGGAGAAAGCTCTAACAATAAAAAAAAAAGGTATAATGGGCTCAATTAAGAGTTTAGAAGCAATGCAAATGAAATAGTTTAAGTTTACTTTAGGAATTATGATTTTAACTGCTTAGTTAAGCCTCTGAGCATGGCCAGGATAAACAAAAAGCTTTAAATTTAGATTTAATTGGGAACTCATTAAACTGTTATGTAGCAGATTCTGTTGGTTGTGAAGTGTTTAATTTAACATCACATTTCTCAGTCCAGTGTGAGCAGGAGGGACTGGTTTGGCTGGCACACTGAGTGCAGAGATGCATCTAGCACTGATGACCACAAACTCTATGCCAATGCAATCAGATGGCAACTGGTGGGGAAAAAATCAGACCCACTCTACTATGCTCAAGATGTTTTATTTTTGTGTGAGCTCTAATAGGCATGTTGTACCTATAGACAGAATTGGCATATTCCTGTCTATTTTCCTTGGATACCAGCCTATTTCTGTAAATCAAAGAAACTTATTGTGCTAGACTGATTCAATGGTGCTATATTTAAAAAAAAAATATTTTCAGCTTCCAATATCAAAACTTTATGGGTAGAAGTAACATCTCTTACTTTTCTACAAGAGCTTTTATGTTTCCTGCCAGAAAGGTGAAAGGGCCTGCAGAGATGAACAACTAAAGCTGTCTTTATGCAGAGTGGACAGTAACCTAGGGGTGACAACAGTGACAATGGATCAGGGTCAGAGGACAGACAGACCATCAGTGAACTCTCTAATCACAATCCCTGAAACATGATCCAGGAAGCCAAAATTTTCAACCTCATCCATAAGGAATTATCAATCTTTTAGCTGCAACCCCAGACTTATGCCTGTCCCAAATTCCCAGTGAAGGAAGAATTATAAAAATGCACAGACCAGGAAGAGCAAATCCCAGTGAGTTTGCCATCTGGAATTTGCACTGGAGGATAATACACAACACAGAAAAAAAAAAAAAAGCAACAAAACAACAGTAAAGTGAAGTCTGCAATGTGAATATCTAGTTGTAAGGAGCTTCTAAATTGAAATTTGCACTAAATTTAATTAAATTTAAGTTTAATAAAATAGATTTTCTTAAAGGACCAATATAGATCAGCAAGGCACTCTGGAGAAAGTTTTGCTTTTCTCATTTCTCTTATCAAAATATGTTTTCTTTAGTTTTATCTCCATAAGACAGACTTCATCATTTGTCTGTATCCATGGTTGACACCTTTTTTTTCTAGTTGCCTCCCCACCATCTATCCTATGGACTGTTTTCTATTATAAGCAACATGTTTCTCACTTACAATGAACAACATTTAACAGTCTAACCCAACAGAAGTCAATCAGAAAACACAGGAAGATGCATTGAAATGATTTATTTTGGCCAAACAGTGGTCATAAAAAGACAACAGTTCAGCTTGTTGGCAGAGGCAAGAATTACTTCCTCTGGGTGGCTGAGTTATTGGGTTTTAGCTGCATATGTGGGGGGTTTCCAGAACTTATGGTTCTGGTGGTCAGTGTGATGAGTCGGCAGGAAGAGCAGACAAATGAGCAGGCAGAACTGCCACAGGTGAATGCAACACCTCAGTCCTGTGCCTGCAGCTCTTTACTGAGCAGCACTGCAGGAGGACTGCAGCACTGCAGGAGGACTGCAGCACTGCAGGAGGACTGCAGCACTGCAGGAGAACTGCAGCACTGCAGGAGGACTGCAGCACTGCAGGAGGACTGCAGCACTGCAGGAGAACTGCAGCACTGCAGGAGGACTGCAGCACTGCAGGAGAACTGCAGCACTGCAGGAGAACTGCAGCACTGCAGCCTCTGCATTCGGGTCACTGCTCCTTGTGCTGAGTGTCCTGGTGCTGGCACTGCGGAGTCGGCTTGGGTGAATCACCAGGGAGAAGTGTGAGTGCTGGGAAACCAAGAACGTGGCTGGAACTGGCAGCAAATAGCTAGAAATTTTTATAGGAATAAGCTCTTCAAGATGGGAAAAATTTAGATCAAAATTAGAGACCTTTTATCATGTGTGTCGGCTCGTCCCTTGTCCCAGGAGATTTTTCCTGCTGAGGAGCACATTGTAAAGAAATGGGGTGGTACTTGTCAATATAGAATGGGTATAAAAAAAACTAAGTACTGTTTATGCAATTTTTATATTGTAAGGAAGAAATAACAGAAATGGATAGTTAAATTATTTATTAATTTTAGCTTTTAGCATTAGTTTATCAATTACAATAAATAGAAAGTAGTGCATTAGATCTTTTAAAAACTAAAAAATGGTTTTTGTTTTTTTTCATGCATCCTAAGATCCCATCTTGCTGTTTTGCCTATTGCTACGTTACTATTTCTCCATGATAGTCCCTAGTACTTTAATCTTTCTAGGCCACTTAAACAAATATTTAAATATCTGACATAGACATAGTGTTATCCTTATCACTAAAAATTATTTCTGTCATCCAGATGACCCCTGACCCAACAGCATTTTTTAAGTTTTCATACATTAATTTGCTCTATATTTTATTTCTTCAGTTGTCAAAATAAAAATAGGTTATCAAGCTAGAACTTCTAGACTTATCAAGGTTGTCTCATTGAGTTTTAAGGTTACTCTTTTGTGTGTTTTCCAAGTGATTTTCAGACTGACAGGGATGAGAAGACGTTTTGTTGGAATCATGAGACCTCCTCTC